>NW_005871388.1:1094858-1140282 GCF_000147115.1 Myotis lucifugus
CCAGGACTGCTGGTTCCTAACTGCTCCACCTGCCTGATCACCCTACACTTGCCTGCCTGCCTGCCTGATCACTCCTAACCACTGCCTGCCTGCCTGCCTGCCTAATCGCCCCTAACCACTCGCCTGCCTGCCTGATCACCCCTAACCGCCTCTGCCTACCTGCCTCATCACCCCTAACTGCCTCTGCCCCTGCCATGGTGGCTTTGTCCAGAAGGATGTCCGGAAGGTCATTCGGCTGTCCGGTCTAATTAGCATTTTATGCTTTTATTATTATAGATTATTATATCATTTGTTATTATATGACAACACAGAATCAGGCTAATATTGAGCTACAACTTACACTTCCCACTCCTCACTTATAAGACATCATGGACTTCTTTCCAGTTTAAAGCACCCAGATTTATCCCATTTTTTAAAAAAATCGCTGCCTAGTATTTCATTGTATAAATGTACACAAATTTATTCAAACATTTGTTCATTGACAAGACTATTCTTTTTTTCTGTTATCAACGATGAAATACATCCTTTTAAGATAAATGCTATGCACTCATGCTAAGATTTCTGAAGGATATATTCTTTAGACATGAAATTGCTAGATCAAAGTATATGTGCATTTGAAAATTGAATAGATTCTGACAAATATAATGGTGTTTCAACTTAAGCTCCTAGTGACAATGATTATCCAAGTGTCCATTTCTCATCAGCAGTGGATGTTAAAATGGATTTTAAGTTTTGCTAGTTTAGTAGGCAGTATCACCTCATTATTGCCTTAAGATTCAGTTTTTAAATTAGCAAGCATTTTCATCTATCAGTTATTGTATGTCTTATACTCAGAATAAAGTATGCCTATCCTTTAAATTGTGTTACTGCCCACTTGGTTTATAGAAACTCTTCCTACATTAAAAGTAATAACCTTTTTTCCTGTCATGTTTTATTTGTATTTCTTTTCAGTCTATAACCTGCCTTTTAACTTTCTTTGTGGTACCTTTTTCAACCTTCCTAATCAATGCATTACTAGCTTTTCTTCCTCTTGCCAAATGCTGTTTTCTCTAGCTGGTCTTCTCTTTTATCTCTGTAAATCCCCTGCTGCCATGCCTCAGAGCTCCAATCAACTACTGTGCTATGGACCTTCCTGTCCACATTTGCGGGCCCATGCGAGGGGCTGTGACCTCCCCCTGGTACGTGCTCCTCTTCCACATTCTTTTATTTCACTCTCTCCTCAGCCACCCAACTGCCAGCTCCCCAAATCATATTTATGCCAAGGGTCCCCAGGCCCTCATTCAGTCATTTCAGTTCTCACAACCAGGGACCACTTCTCTCTCACTTGGCAGACCTGCTCAGAATCCTCTAATTCATTAGCCTCAAACCAGCTGGTCTGCCTGACTCCTCCTATTTGCTAAAGTGATGGAATAGAACCTCTATTTTTTGTAGCATAAAAAATTATAATGTAATTTATATATATAGACGATCCCTGACTTATGATGATTTTACTTAGTTTCTTGACTATACGATGGTGCAAAAGTGATCCACATTCAGTAGGCACTGTACTTTGAATTTTGCTCTTTTCCCGGGCTAGCTATGTGTGGTATCTACTCTCTTGTGATGTGGGGCAGCAGCAGTCAGCCAGCTCCCGGTCTGCCACAATCACAAGGGTCAACAACTGGGACTCTACCGTGTAGTATTGAGTGCATCTTCAACTTTCGATATTTTCAACTTACCAATGGGCTGGTTTATCGGGATGTAACCCCACTGTAAGTCAAAGAGCATCTGTGTATATAATACAGGAGCCATCAGTGCTGGATAAGTAGACAAAATTAGACAATTGCCAAAGCTTAAATCTATGTGTTATTTTTCCATTTGCAAAATAGCTCACTGCTACCACAATACTCAGGTTCAAGTTAAAAAGCAAAAACACCTTTTTCTCTCTCTCTTACTTGTAACCAAATGAGACAGCTGACATTACACATACATTCTTCTTGAGTGTCCACTGTAGGCACCGCCCTTTAACTGGATGACGAAGCTTTTACGGGACCCTTAATGGACAGGGAAATAAAGTGCTCACATGGGATCTAACAGGCGCCCACTTGAGTAACAGAAAAAGTCTGTCCATCACACAGGCGCATCACATGGAGCTGGCAGGCCCCATCCTCCCTTCTTGCTGTCAGCAGCGGAGGGAATGGGTGTGCAACAGATCCAGGTCAGCAAGGAGCCGGGAACCAGTACTAGCAACAGGTCTGTCCCCTCCACACCCCAGCATACCTCTCACCCTAAAAGACGACAAATGCCACCTAAGTACCCACAGCAGACTGTCTTTGCAAACACCCATGAGATCTCCTAAGAGGGACTATTTTAGCGTGTTTTGATATGAAACTTTCATCAGGAACACCATAAATCTATATATATATATAAAAGGCTAAGTGACCGACAGTCTGCCCAACCGACAGGCCAGTACATATGATGCACACTGGCAATCCTATATAATAAAAGCCATGCAAATTGTCCCCTTAACCGGGAGTTCAACCACTCACTATAACGTGTGCTGACCACCCAGGGGGCGGCGCAAAACATGGCGGGTGCCAGCAGCTGGCAGCAATGGAGGTGCCTGCCAGCACCGATGGGCCCCGCCGATCAATCATCCTGCAGGCGGGATGGTGGAGCAGGTGAGGGGGTGGTGCCAGGCCAAGGCGGGGTGCCAGGCGGGGCTGTGGGGCTGGGGGTGTGAGCTGGGGTCCAATCCTCGCAGGCCACCCCAAGGGACCCCACCCGTGCAAAAATTTGTGCACTGGGCCTCTAGTTTAAAACATTGACTCGCACATGCATGATACATGTAAATACTATATTATATATACTATTTTGACATGTAATTTTTTGCAGTAACATAATTACCGCACGAATCTTTCTTCTAATTAATTTCCTTTCAATGTGCACGAATTCATGCACCGGGCCACTAGTAAAAAATAACCATCACAACAGTGAGTCAAAGAAACAGTTCTTTCTAAACATGAGTGAGCCAGCCAAAGGTTGCTTTAACTTTGAATTAAGAAAGCTTCTTTCCTTAAATTTTGTTTTCCTCCGCTTAAAAAAAAATCTTCATTTTGGAGCCTCTCACTGCAGCATAACAACGTCACTCCACATAGAAAACCAAGAACATTAGGCACAACGAGGCATAAGGAGCCGCGGCCTCTGTGCAGGGTGGGCTGGTTCCAGCAAGAGGACAGTGACAGGTATTTTCTGAGCAGCTGCAAGACTGTGCCTCCTGGGAAAGCAAGTTGGTGTCAGTTATTTCTCAGCCCCAAGAAATTGAGATGACAGTTCCAAACTCTGGGGATTTCAAATGATTCAGATATGAGGAGAGGTGGTCACTCCAGGACTTCATCCAGCCAGTCATCTCTCTCTCATTTTTATACATGACAAACATAAAAACCACAAGAGTAAGAAACCTGCTAAGGTAACCCTGCAGCTTATGGAAAATTACCACTCAGGTCTCCCAAGTCCAGAATTTCTCTACTGTATCACAAAGCAATTCACTTCAAATTATGACTTCCTTGTAAATATCTTTATTGGGAGTAATTTTGCAAATTTTTGAAACTGTTAAAACCTATTTTACAGTCCAACCCCCCCCCCAACCCCCAGTGATTAATCACATCTCTAGGGAATGCAGAAAACAAATATTCTCCTGGGAATATTATGCTTTCTTTGCTTTTCTGTTTTGTTACCCTCTTGAAAAGGCGACTCACTCAAGCATATCAAAAGCCATTTTCCAGATAAAGGGGTTATTATTTATTTATTTTCAAGCTAATGGGCCTGCTGGAAAGATGATCCTTCTCCACACAGAATTCACTGTCACCATTTTGAAAATAATATTGACATAATAAAAACCCCACCATATCCTGTCATGCTGTTCTACTAAAAAAAATTCAGTTTCAATAGTATTTTTAAAAGGCTTAACTGACATAATTCATTTCACAAATGAAACAAAAAATGCCTGAGAGAACCATAAAGAAAGCACCCCCAAATTTCTAAGTAATTAAATTTAAAGGAGCTTCTAATTTTGTACACTTAAAACCATATTCTAATGAATGACTGCTTAACAGGTAAGAGCTCACAGATCTTTGAGTTGAAATCCTTTAAAGAAATGATTAAGGAAGAGAGAGAGAAAAGGTTTGCATGAAAAGTGTGTAGCCGAAAATGTCAGAAGTGACCCATCCTTATGATCAAGCATGACTTTCCAGAGACATCAGCAAACAGACAGGGTTTTACTCTGGAAGAGTGTTTTACTGTGAGACCGCAAGTCACTGAATGCGTGTCCAGCTGACTTAACATCTGAATATGGTTTCAAATAGATGAAATCAAAACATCTGCCTTTAAGGAAAAAAAGAGGAGCAAGGAAACATAAATCCAGGGAACGTTCCTGTTCTTCAAGAGAATGACATCAGTTATGAAAAAATCAGTTTTCTCTACCGAAACGATTACTTTTCTTGAGAGGAACACATTTAGCAACAAAATCAATCTTATTAAGACACTCAAAGCTGTGCAAGCATTTAAGCTCCTGAAAACAGTCTTCACCTCCGCATTTGATCCAGTTTATATTTGGTGCTGAGGCAGGTTCAGGACTCGCATAATCACCAGCAACGGGGACCTGCTCCTCCACGCAAGGGGAAGGGAGAGGCAAAGGGCGAGCCCTTCGGAGAGAAGAACGTCTGGTGAAAGCAACTCCTGCCTAATTTTAGAGCCTGACAGGTTTACAGGAGAACGTTCATAAAAGGGTGCTGGGCTCCCCCTTTATCCGGGTTGACAGAGGCCACCTGTGTGGCCCGTGCCAGGTGTGGCGAAGACATCTGACAAGGAGCAGGGCTGCTCAGGATTCCTGCGGTCAACACGAGCAGGGACTGAGAAGGTCCATCGCCGAAGAACCGAGCAGAAGGCAACCTCATGCTCCCATCTTTGTAAAACAAGTCGCATACAAAGAACTTCCTGGGTCTTCGAGCAGGCACTGCAGATTTCTGTATCGTGCTTGGGTTAAAAACACGAGTCTGGCATTAGATAGTTATAATCCTGTCTATTTTGTGGGCATTTAATTCCAGAGGGATGGGGAGGAGCTTAAGAGTCACCTTTAGGCCAAAAGGAAAATTTCCATTCTGTTTTGGTTTACCTTTCAAAGGATGGATGAAGATTTAAAAATTACTCACGGGACACCTCAACAACAATAAAGTCAGCCTACTAGAAATCTGTTTTAATTTTTGGTACATTTCTTGAGCACTAACTATGTGCTAAGTGCTCTACTGAGAGTCTGCAGAAATGCTTCAGCTCTCCAAGGCTCGGCCATCTGTTCTTCTGAATAAAAAAACCTATTCCCAGTCTCAAACTGTGGAGCCAGAAGTGAACCAGAGGGTGGAAGGTTCTGGAACCAAGAAAGAAAGACAGTGGTAGAGGCACAACTAGATCTTGGACTACTGGCACTTTGATGAGTTTATTTTAGAGGTATTCAAGTGTTTTAAGGTACACCGGCATTCAGGGCTATGATGAATCAATATGACTTGACTGCAGAATATAAAAGCTGTCTTCAGTGCCACTGCTTGGATTTGCGGTCAATGCAAACACTTAATCAGACATTTTCACTAAAGTAAAGCATCTACTATAGGCAGAGGTCCAGAGAAAGCAGCACTGTTTTTGCAACAGGCACTGTCTCTCAGGCGCTTGCAGGATGCATCCATTGTCCGGTAATAAGGCTCACTACAATGGGATTTAAACTGAATGTGGAATGCACGTTTGCTGGTTTTGCTCTTAATGAAAACAGCAGGATAAATCCATCATCGAGGCTATGAGCTCTGCACTGTTTGCATTCAATAAACATTTGCTGAATGAATAAATGAGTTAGCATTGCATGTGAAACGCGCTCTTTCTAACCCAGTTGCCTCAGTTCCTGAGGCTCAACTTCATCTTGGATGCCTCTCACACACTCTCTTCTCCCGCCTGTCTACATGGCAGCCCTACCAGCCCACAGGCCTCCTGCTTCCGATCTGGCACCTGTGACCAGATTAGTCTCCCTGAGATCTTCCTTTTAATGTAGGCCACTCCCCTATTGAAAACACGCAATACCTCCCCATTCTCTACAGAATGGATCCCACATTTAGACCAGCAATGAGAGCTCTCCACTCTCGGCCTTCAACCTTTGTGAGTCCTTCTCAACCTCCTCTGTCCTCTGCACTGAAACGGCCACTTCACACCTCCAGACCCCCTGCTCCCAATGTTTACAGACTAAAGTATGAGCTCCCCCCCGCCACGCCCCCCCAAAATTAATTGGCTTTTAGGCATTCACTTTTTTGACCCCCTCTGCTCCTACCCAATGCATCTCAGGCAGGTTCAACCTCTATGTGGCTATTTCTAGTCATGAGAAAGGATGTTACAACAGCACAAACGGAGCTCATTTCATTTGGGGGACTCTCTAATTGTTAGAAAGTTCTTTGCTCCCTGAAAACATCAAAATAACTGAAAATATAGAAAACAAAAATTAGCCAAGGCGCTGGAGACAGAACCTACTGATAGTAAATGCCTATATAAGCTGTCAACTAAAATTTCCATACATTTAAAAACAAATAGTAAAATACTGCCAGTTAGTTTCTATATTTTTCACAACAGAGTTTTCCTTAGTCCTTATTTCGGTCAAAATACATGCTATTTATTTTACTTGATCTGTTTAAAACAGTTACACAGTTCTCACCAGGTACCAAGCATCATTTAAGGGCTTTATAAATAGCCCCTCACGTTAACAGATGAGGTCTGTACCACGAATGCCCCCATTTTTTAGAGGGGATCACTCTGCCCCACAGAAGTCATTAGTCCAAGTCATATATCTCCTAAGTGATGAAGTCAGGATTTGAACCTGGGCCATCTGATGCCAGACTCCATGCACTTAGTCACCATAAACGAGGGATCAGCAAATCCCCTGGCCCCTCCTCCAGGGATTACGCCCCCCTCCCCCATGTGTCTCCCTTCGAGAGCTGTGCATCTACTTACTTCTGTACTTTGAATTGCACCTGAAAAACAGCAGGCACTTGAAAACAAAAGCTAGATAAATGCATGAATGAATGCTCAAACTAGACCTATGCTTTGTATCAAACAACATAAGGGTATTTTAAATGGCAGTTCATTATAAAAAATAAATCCATACAAACAGAGCAGCCTAGAGTCTGGCATCAAAATGCCTGTAAGCTGAGTAATAAAATACAAATTAATTCTGGCTGAGAGACTTAAGAGGCTACATAAGCATGGATAAGGTTACACATTTCCAACTTATTATTACTGAAAAATATTTAATATCTGACGTTTTCCTTACACACAGCTGTTAATCTATTTTACACGCAGGGGAGCTCTGTGGCTCCTGAATTGTTCAGTTATGGTAATTTACCACACAAGACAGTACCTGCATCATAAAGCCAGACGAGAATACCTGAAATCTATTTCAAATCCTCATTAACTCAAAACTATAGCAGACCGCTTATTTTATTGTATTTGAAAAAATAAAAGCAACCATCAAAATGTTGAAAAGACAAACTCGGGGCACAGCTTTAAAAATGTGTGGCTGGGAGTTAAGCGATCCTTAAAAGAGGGCATTACAGGGAGCCAGATGCTAGTGAGGCGAAGGGAGAGCAGTGTGCAATCAAGCCATCCAGGCAAGGTGGGGGGACAGGTGAACTGCATAACACAGAGGTGGTCCTGAACTGAGGACAGCAATAACAGAAGCCCAGGAACCAGGAAGCTGGCACAACTGGCCAGGTACCATTTGCCGTCTGCACATCCAGGGGAAACAGATGCAGCAAAACATGGTGAGAAGCAAAGGCGCACAGTTTCATTGCAGAAAGATGATCGGAATACTGAAAAGGTGCATTTGGAAGTAAAATTCTCGGGCACAAAGACACTGAGGCCAGTTTCTGTTGGACACATCTAATGCTGCTATTACACTCCGAGCCCCTTCTACCTAGAGTCTCCCAGACAACACAAATGCAAATCACCCAAATAAAGCCTTTGGGTGAGTAAGAGGCAAGAAAGAAGCCCATCATAAAAGCCTCTGAGTCGCCTAAACAGTAATCATAAGAAGCCGGCTCATGAGCACCACCTCGCAGGTCACTGCCCCCACTGGGAACCGGGAGCCAGGAGCGGACTCACGCTGGCTGGCGAAGGCAGGTGCAAAGAGGTGGCCAATTAGAGAAGATGGAGCCAGAGGCTCGGAGGAGCATCACAAGTAGCTGGTGGGAGGCCACTCGCCAGGGGGCGGAGAAGAGGAAGGCGGAAAAATGGAAGGCAAATCACGAAGTTCACAAATCCTGCTGTGAAGGTCCGAGCACAAATTCTTCTGTGATTTAGGTTCCCAACTTGGCTGTGTGAAATGGTTTACATTTGTGCAGTAGAGTAACAGCAGCAAAAATCTCATCATGAAACCATATATAGTTTCTTCTCTTTTGATGGCTATGAATCACCCCCGTCCCCCCCCCACCCCCCACATTCACCCCAGCACTACCATGATAGAAAGATCTCGGCTATTCATTTTAAAATGCAGAAATAATGTATTTTTAATCACACACACACCCCTTTTTATTATCACCAGTAATCAGGGTGGCATTAAGATAATAAAAAAATCAAAGTCTAAGAAAAATGAAAGTTTCAGATGAATCAACGAATGATGGTCCACGGAAGATCTAGGAAAGAATGCTGTGCTGTGCTGATGACGGATAGCATCCACGAGCGCTCGACAATTATGAAGTGTTAGGATCTGTGTGCAGAAAAGCTGGCTAAAAGCCAGCACACCAAGTACAAAAGCTTTCACTCATTGAATTTTACGTAATATCTGTTAGGGTCACCAAAGGAGGTACGCACATGGCCGAAAGGGGTAAAGAATTATGAATTTATTAGGTCATCTGGAAACCAGATGGGCTGAGCCCCCAAATGGCGGCAGCCCCAGGGCGGGGGAGTCAGACTGTACAGGACTGTAGGGGGCTTTTTCGGCAGGGGATTCTCTGGGCAGTCCTGATCCTGGGCAAGTGCGGAGGGGAGAGTTACTGGTCTTAGCAAATGGAATGTGGTCTAAGCGAAAGGGGATGTCGGTTGTGAAATGATCTGAAAGGTCAGTTTCCCAGGGGAGGGGGTATTGATTTGATCATTTGATCAGGCCGAACAATATCTACTACCCAGTAACCAACATACAAGGCCCAGGGCTGGAAGGAGACCCCTCACTCCTGGCGGCAGCTGGGCTCCCTGGCTTCCTGCAGCCTCCTCGGTCCATTGCTACCTGACGTTCGCTGACTGTTCTCAAATGCTCATGGCCCATCCCAACACTGCAAACTGTGTCCCTGTGACTTCTCTATTCCATGCCATCCTCCTTGAAACCTCTCCCCTGACTCCCACGATGCAATCTCTCAACGCCCCCTCCCCCCAACTAACTGTTAGTGCCTCCTTGAGACGGTACACACCGTTGGGGTTTTCAAGCCAAGCCCATTGGTTCATCCGCCCCGACCCTGGCAGCCTCAAGATGCTCCCTGACTCCTGACCCTAATTCTCTGAGCTCCTGGTAGATACCGGTGCATCTGGCACAAGCCCTTTCAGGGGGTCCCCATCGTAGAGGGGATCAATTCTCACCCCATGTGGGTGCATATCAGACCCTCTGGGTTTGGACCAGCTCCTTTTCCAGGCTCGTTTCCTGCTGCTGGGTTCCTTCCAGTCCTGGTGCTGAGGATTCCTCTGCTTTTGTACCAATCCTCCTCCTCCAACGCCCTCCTCCTGGCCGCCCAAAGCTCTTCTCCAGGCAGCCTTGTCCCCAAGAGCAGTCTTAGCCACTCCTCCTCCTCTGGGTTCCCACAGAACCTGTGATCAACTTTCATATGCCACCACCCCACCCCCCGCCCCCGCCAACAAATTGCCAAAAAAGTCTGATTATATCATTTCCCCTAGTAAGTGCCACTCCTCCTTATATTCCCAGCACTGCCAGATCACAAGGTAGTAGCTTAATAAGTGTTTGTAAATAATTACACCTATTTATTTACTTAAGCAATCTTCTCATTTGAAAGTTCCATGTTATCTGAAGTAGGAGTAGTAAGTATAACTACCATTATCTTAAGCACCATGGAGCACAAGGACCCCAGAACCTCAAAGACTAACAGCATGGGGGGCATTACAAGGAACACAAACAATGAAAAAGGAAAGGAAAATTAAATGCATGAAATAAGCTGCTTTGAAAAACATTAGAAAAACTAAAGGTCTTTAGAAAGTAATAAAAAAAATCCAAAGTCATGATCATAAACTTTCATGAAACATAAGAAATAGGTTAACTGAATTTACATGTTAGTAGAATTACTTTTTTTTTTTTACAGGTCAGCTTGTCCAAAAGGTTCTCAGACATTTGTGAGCAGGCAGCCTTGCAATAAATATGTGCTAAGAAAATATTTTAAAAAATTACTTTGATGCTCTAAGAGGCAGTAGTATCATTTCCTGCTTTGGTCACAGACTATAACCCAAAATACTCTTAAAGATTAGCGCATGCAAAAGACTCCACAGAAGTACAGATGGTAGTAACATTCATTTTCTGACAATATTTATTGGTTTTGAATGGGCAGGACCAGTTATCATAGGAAAGAACAGGCAGGTGTCCAACATAGAAATTCTACAGAAAGGAAATGTCCCATATATTTATAGGTTTTTCGCAATCACAGTAGATAATTTCAGAATGCATCATCTATCACCGCCTCTCTCACTGAGTATTACATGCATCTACTCTGTGCTCTGGGGACACAGCAGTGGGCAAAACCACTTTCCAAAGAACACAAACCAACGAAAAGATAATGCCAGCTGGTGATGTGTGCGATGGGGAACCAGTATCGCTGGGCGTGGGAGGAAGGGCTGGGGAGGACTGCTATCTTTGCAGCACGGAGAGGGAAGGGGTGCTGATCGGTGCAGTAAAAGGAAGCGAAGGACTCGGGGTGAACATGCTGGGGTGTGGGGAGTGCGTGCTCACTTGCAAAGCAAGGAAGCCCGTCTGCCTGCAGCTGAGTGGACGAGGGGAGAAGGGCAGGGGCCTGACTGTGGGGCGCACAGGCATTACTCCGAGCTGGTCACACTACCAGACACACATGATCATAAGGGATATACTATTTAGTAAGAAGCCACTTTATCCTATGAATCAATAGCCAATAGTCACTTCCTTCTGACTGCTGATCTCAGAACTGGCTGCCCTGCCTGCTAATACTGACCCCAGCCAGGAAGTCTGCCGGCTAATGTATCAAGAAGAACATAAATCATTCCCCAAACTGACACCAGCACCAACTCTCAGTACAAGAGACTGAAATTCACCGTCACCCCAAGGAGAGGGTGGCTGGATCACACACATTTTACCACCGAGGAAAACGCAGCACAGGAGAGGCACTCTAGCAGAGAGAGCCAGTTTCACCCCACCACACACACCCAGGAGGAGGAGGAGGAGGAGGAGGGAGAGGAAGAGGAGGAGGAGGAGGAGGAGGAGGCGGCGGTGGCGGCCTGGGCCAGAGGAGGAGGAGGAGGGAGAGGAAAAGGAGGAGGAGGAGGAGGAGGAGGCGGCGGTGGCGGCCTGGGCCAGCCCTGTGCTGAGGAGGAGGAGAGGAGGCCTGGGGCCAGCCCTGTGCTGAGGAGGAGGAGGAGGAGGAGGAGGAGGAGGAGGAGGAGGAGGAGGAGGAGGAGGAGAGCCAGCCCTGTGCTGAGGAGGAGGAGGAGGAGGAGGAGGAGAAGGAGGAGGAGGAGGAGGAGAGCCAGCCCTGTGCTGAGGAGGAGAGGAGTTGCAGAGGATCCCAGCCCTCCAGGGAGGGCTCTATTCCCCAAGGCTGGGAAGGAGAGGGCTGTGTCCTGAGGGGTAAGACAAAAAGACAGGTAGGCAAAGGGGAGAGGAAAGAAGAAACTGGGTAGCAGATGGAGACACCCCCCCACACACACACACTAAGCTCCTATGGTCTCTGTCTCTTAACTTTTGCCCTAAAAGATAGAGCAGGAAGCCAAAGAACACTTGTCTAGTGGGCAACCTAGAGAAGATGTGCCCCTGGGGTTTAGGTCTGATACCATCAAAGAAAAGGAGGAGAAGGTTACCCCATCTCTCTCCTGCCGAGCTGTCCTGGTGCACAGAAAACCTAAGCAATGACCAGATTCCCATTTGTAGACGCCCTCCTGGTGCTATTAGTCCTCTGTCTAGCTTCACCTATGAACAAGGCAAAGTGAACAGACAGACGCTGGAATAGACGCGCTCCTCTAAGGGAGAGCAGATAAGAAGGGCGCCTGCTTTGGGCACAGCTGTTGCTTTGCAAGTTCACAGCACAAGAAGCAAAGGTCTTGGGCCAGCGCTTCCAAATTAAACCTGTGAATATTCTCCTGAATTTGAGTTAGAAGCCACCTGGTGCCAGTGGGGGCATCAATGCCAAGCCCAGTAAGAGAGACCGTGAGGTCCAGCAGAAATGAAATGAAAAAAGCAAAAAAATAAATGCTTAAGTTTTATTTCACTTCTGAGCATACTTGAAATGGAATTTTAAGTATGACCAACATTTAAGACTTAAAGCCCCTCATATTAAAATATAAATGTTATGTATGCATATGTATGTGTACAATATATATGATATAAATGGAAAAGGTAATGAGAATCTCCATTAACATGCAATAAGGAGACTAGAAGTGAACACTAAAACAATATTTACAAATCGTTAAAAATGAATCTATGGGTCCGATTGTCTCCCCTTTCAAACAGAGGGTATTTTTATTGTTTAACAGGTCCCTTAAGAGCTTACAAAGTACTCACTAGATACATGATAGGGAAACATTCTTTTAGAGGTAAGGTATCTTAAGGATTTATTTTAGAAGTGAAAAAACAACAACAAAGCAAACACACTCCCAGACCAAAACACAACTGAGCTATATAGAGGGCGCAAATAACTTACCCTGCTAACACATGTGCGGGATTTGCACAGCTCTGGAGTTCTACCTTTTTGTCTTGGTTCTGTCAATTATTAACGGTGTGACCTTTGTTAAAACACATCGAATGAGTTTTAATTTCCTCTCTGTAAAACGAGAGAGCTCTGCTAGTTGAACCCTAATGTATATGCAATTGGAAGGCATATGTCTTTGTCCAGAGCCCCGAAC
Organism: Myotis lucifugus; assembly: GCF_000147115.1. NCBI lineage: Eukaryota > Metazoa > Chordata > Mammalia > Chiroptera > Vespertilionidae > Myotis > Myotis lucifugus. Next base: position 1,108,002 of record NW_005871388.1, read on the forward strand.
CATATTGGCAGAAAAATATACACCGAGGAAAAAGCAAGAGAGCAGCTATGAAACTAGGGACCTGCCCACCTCCCGGAAGGCTGATGCACGGCACGCACGGCTCGCTTCCATTCCACACAGCAGGCGCCCTTGCAGGTGAGTACAGGAGGGTGGCTCGGAGTGGGCTATCCCAGGCAAGAATTCTCCCGCCCGAACGAAACCCTCAACAGCCATCCGGACCCTGGCTTACCTCGCCTCCTCATCCTGCCAGAGATAATCCCTTGGAGTGTGTCTGGCTTTTAATGCTCAGAACAACACTACACACTTGTATCAACACTTCTGCTAACGTCAAGACAAGAGTTTAGGAACGGCGCACACTCGTGTTCTAGAGGGAACGCTAAATTTCTATCTTCGTGGGAGGAGAGCCTTTTCAAAAGGTGCTTCTCTCTCAGGAGCATATTATTTCTGCTGGTCACAATTAAAATATTTGAAAATTCAACTTTTTTGGAGTCTGTTTTTCCATCCCGGATCCTGAAATTTAGGTACCTGGCCACCAGGTGGCGTTTCAGTTTCCTCGACTCAGGGTCCACAACAAGAAGTTTTAACTGAAGGCCTGTTCTGCCTTGTGTGGCAGATTGTTAGTTGTCCCCCAACATCCATTCCCTCCATTCCCTTGATGAAATGGCCCCGATTTTTAGCTGGGTGCTTTTTTTCTGGCATACATCTCTAAACCTCCTCTTTGCTCTAGGTGTGGCCACATGTTTTTGCTAAAAATAAAAAATAAAAAAATGAAATCAGACAAAATACATGTCCCCTTCTCACAAACATCCTTATTAAACAGCTGGCATGCACCTTCCCTGTCCCCCTTCCCTCGTTTCCACAGCTGCCTTCCTGCTGTCTGGGGAGTGGATGTAACATGGCTGGAACCCCAGCAGCCTTCTAGGGCCATGAGGTAATGCTGGGAGCAGCAGCCATGGTGATGAAGCCACAAGAGAGAAGCTGCTTTGATTCCTCACTCCTTGGACATCAAGTCGGCCCCTGACTGATTCACTCTCTGCTTCTTTTATGTGCGAGGGACACACATGTCTGTCTCCTTTAAAGCCGTGGCTATTCTCACTCTTTCCCACTGCTCACAGCTGAATGTAATCTGACTCACATACCTTGAGATTTCAGATTCGGTTTTAAAAACAAATAATTATTATTAAATAGCAAAAGATAAATACCATCAGCACACATACTATTCACAGATGATACTATGCTACTGATTCAGTTCTAATGAGCAGGAAGTGACTTTCTACTTTAAAAAAAAAATAAGATAATGAACTATAACATTTCCCCCAAAACATAGTTTTCTAGCAAGAAGCTGTTTGTAGGTGTGAGTAACCTGAAATCTACCCACCTCAACATCAGCAAAGCTCCCCAACCTGTAACTTTCATACAATTCTAAGACCAAGGTAAGCAAAATTGAAGCCTCTAAACTCAGTATCATCTATAGAGTCTAAATATTAAAATCTCTGTATATACACCTATGAGTAGAGTTGTCACCTATGGAACCGAGTTGACACAGAGCCTGATATCTGACAGTGATGGCCTCTAATACAATATGTAAAGAACAATAAACCTAGACTGCCTTCCAGAAGTCCATCTAAACATTCAAATTAAATCGACACCTATTCCAATATAACACCCTGGCGAAGCAAGCTGAGCAAATTCCTGAGATGCGGAGTCCCCGCACATCCCCCAGGAGAGCCCCCAGGAGAGCCGGCGATGGGGCTTCTTTCTATGGCGAATCCCCTGCTCTAAGTCACCGGCTGCGTTCCCGGCCTCACCTCGCTGCAGTCCCCGTTCATCGTTCATCATGTAAACAGGACCCGTCCCTCAGAGCAAAGTTCAGAGACATCAGAGGAAGGTCAGCACAGGCCTGGGTTCGCCTTGAGCGCTCGTCCACCTACCACAGGGAAGGCCCACAGGAGGCGCAAGAAACCTTCCCAGGCCTGTCTTGGGGTTTGGGGGCTCAAACCTCAAGGCCACCTTCTGATTTTTACTGAAAGTGGGTTACATATTCTCAGGTTGCTGCAAAGTAATGTACTTTTTAACCTCCGAGAAGGATTTATGTGCAGTGATACAGAGACCACAGCAACTACAGATGTGGACCCTACAGCTCATTTCTCTATTATCAGTCAGCAAGAAAGCAGAGACTCTCTTATCACTCACAGTCACACTATTGTAATAGCTGCCATCTGCAGGGGAAAGACTCACACATGTGCCCTCTATGGAGAACGCCTGCACGACAAAGAGAATTCTAAAGAAGGGGAGGAATCTCTTTATGCAATGGTACTTATGTCACAGCGAAGCGTAATATAAAAAAAATAACACAACTACTTAGGCAATAAACTGTCAAGAACAACTGACTAAATGCAAAGCAGTTTTCTGATTGCAAGCATGGCGACCCTCACAAAGTTCTGGAAATGTTTCCCCACTCACTCTTCACGGACATGTCCTGAAGATTTCTGAGAACATGGTGCTATAGAAAACACTGTCACTAATTCAGCGCTCAGCTCACTGAGGATGTGGATGAGTCAGTATTCAAAAACTGTATGTGCTGCGTGCTCAGCGCAGAAGTTAGTATCAAAACACGAATTAATGTTCTGAGAACATGTTCTCCGAATCGGAAAGCCTGCATGCTAGCAACCAAACTAGTTATCACCACTAGAAACATCTAGAGTAGACTAAAGGGAAAACATTTCTTTACCCCAAGGCATCTTGGTAAACTCAAAGAATCATCTAATTTTAACATTTCTGTTCAACTACACAGCAAACCACCTTTGGGATGTTCTTGATGTCTCAAGGGTATTACTGTAGGTAAACATCAAAAGTAAAATTCCTGCCCAGTGGTGTGGCTCAGTGGTTGGGCACTGACCAGGTCACGGTTCAATTCCCGGTCAGGGCACATGCCCGGGTTGCGGGCTTAACCCCCAGTAGATGTTGTGCAGGAGGCAGCAGATCAATGATTCTCTTGCATCATTGATGTTTCTCTCTCTCTTTCTCCCTTCTTTTCTGAATTCAATAAAGATATATTTTTTAAAAAGTAAAATTCCTACAAAGTGTAAGAGAACAGGAATCAGGATAAAAATGTATGTTATGCATTTATAATTCTTACTATTTTTTGTACTATATTGATTTACATTTGTTCTTGCCCCATAACACTGGCTCTTCCTTCTGAAAAATTGTCTTTTATAAAATGTGGAAACTGTTAATGGAGTTTCTTCATAGTATACTCAGTTCACTGTTCTTTTTCACATTTATATAATTTGTTTCATTTTGGGAAGAGAACAGCCAATTTCTCAGCTGGCTGAACAAAAAGGAGATACTGAGAAACCAAAAAAGTGCACTGTTGCCCCACTACACTCCTCCGCTGTGCCACACTCAACGCAGCACAAACACCACTCCATTCACAGGAGGAGCAACCTCTGCACAGGACACTGAGGGCACGAGTCCTTTCTTTCTCGAATTTTCTGGGAAATTGGGAAATCGCGCTGCTACGGAAGGGCAGAGGCAGTATCTAAGGAAGGGTGGTGGGAAAGTCGTTCATGAGTATCAGTGGGGAGCGAGGAGCTTTGAAAGCACCCCAGGGCCATGACCAGCTTCCACCTCTGCAGTGAAGGCTCCCTCCTCAACCCCGCCAGGAGGGTCCCTACCTCGCAGCTCGGACTGAAGCCTGCACCTCCCCCTCCATCACTGTGGTAACATACTTGGGGTGTTTCACCTTTCAGATCTCTATGTCTCTACTTTTCAGTTTGACTATAAATTTCCAAAATTAATTTATATAAATTAATATTAATTGCCTGTGCCTGAAATCTCTCTATATTCCACAGCACCACCTGGCATTGGATGTCGTGTCATAAATATCTGCTGAAGACTAAATTTAGCTAACATTTCCCTATTACTTCACTTTTGTTTAAAAGGAAACACATAACTAATGATAGATGTAGACAGATTTTTCTGGTAAATCACTTATTACCAAACCTGTTTAATAAGTGTCATTTCTAATGTTCAGTACTTCGACTTCTTTTTTGTGTTGCTGTTAATCTTCACCAGAGAATATTTTTCCATTGATTTTTAGAGAGAGTGAAAGGAAGAGGTAGAGACAGAGAAACATCGATGTGAGAGAGACACATTGATTGGTTGCCTCCCACATGAGCCCTAACCAGCACCAGGGATTGAGCCTGCAACCGAGGTGTGTGCCCTTGACCGGAATCAAACCCGGGACCCTTCAGTCCGCAGGCCAAAGTTCTATCCACTGAGCCAAACCAGTTAGGGCTACTTCTACTTCTTTTTAAGGACATGGGCACAGAGGTTGTAATCAAAATTATGTGGTCATGTCATTCATAATAAAAAGAAAAGACTAGTTGATTGTAGATTTGATAAACTATCTAAAACTAAATTCCTAATGTACCCCAGACTGGAAGAAAAATAAAGTTTTCCAGGATCTGATTTCAAAATTCTATTTCTTCCTTCCTTCCTTCCTTCCTTCCTTCCTTCCTTCCTTCCTTCCTTCCTTCCTTCCTTCCTTCCTTCCTTCCTTTCTTTCTTTTTTTTTAATGATTCAAGGATTTATTAAGTCATACATGCAAAACTTACTGCTAACTGCATTAGCAAAAGATCAATGTAAAAACACTCCATAATTCTGCAAATGTCACTTTAAAAAATGTTGTTCTATTGGTTGAAAGGTCCAATTTTGTATTCTTGCCAGTGGGTAAGCTGTACAGAACATCTTAGCACAAGCACAAAGCACAAAGTTACAATCTGCCACCCAAAGGAACATGGTTAGGCAGAGCAACAGGAACTGTGTCCACACGGGGAGGCAGAGGGGGCCAGCAACCGTCAAGGTACAGTGCTGGGGATCTGGCAAGACAGGGTGGTAAGAAGGTTCATAGTTTAAGAATATCTAAAATACTTAAACTGTAAAGATGCAACACGTGATTTTTACATCTAGTTACTAGAAAGCTACGGAAAGCACTCACTAGCTTTGAATAAAAGAACGTGAAAACAGGAATGCACTTTTACTAATCTACAAAAAAAACTAATGCATTACCAAGAAAGATTTTTTTAAATATATTTTTTTTTATTGATTTCAGAGAGGAAGGAAGAGGGAGAAAGAGATAGAAACATCAATGATGAGAGAGAATCATTGATTGGCTGCCTCCTGCCCGCCCCCCACTGGGGATCGAGCCCGCAACCCGGGCATGTGCCCTTGACCGGAATCGAACCTGGGACCCTTCAGTCCGCAGGCTGACGCTCTATCCACCGAGCCAAACCGGCTAGGGCTACCAAGAAAGATTTTATACCAGGAAGCATATTGCACATTGAGAAGGGGGGGTCTATAAGAAAAGCACTAAGTTAGCAACGATGGGAATGACCAGTTCCAAGATGAATTAAATGCCCAACTGTGGGAGGGATTACAGGTTTAAGAAAAAGGAAAATCTTAAGAAAACACTAATTAATACCAACTTTCACCATCGACTGCATTTGACAGAAACTAACCTTTTTCAAATCTTACCCGGGACACTTTTATTCAGTTTCTTACGCGTACAATGTGGTGTAACTTAATCTCCACTTCACATTTGGTCAAAATACTGTCTTCATCCTTGGATCACATCCAGTGTTCCCTACACTCCACACCAGTGTGCCCGTGAGAGCAGAATACTTCATCAGAGGAACACTCGAGGAAGGGTTCTGTTCACGATCTCAGCAAAAGCTAATATACTGATTTTTTAAAAATCTCACTACTAATATAAAAGACCAATCCAAAGAGTTGAGTTAATATACAGAACAATGTTAGGTAACGAACATGGGTTGATAAATTATGAATGGCAACATTTCGTAAAGGAGGCTGCGTGTGAAATTCGTGAGCAAGTGTCTGCCTTCCCTAACTTCAGAAGCTGGTCTTCTCCAAGACAAAGGCCTTTACACAGTTTAGTGCTTAGTGTTCTTAGCACAACAATGCAACTTAGTTCACAAGGAATTTTGACAACTCTATCTGAGCAAGAATAGGGAGGGGCTTTCGAAAAATAAGGCTTTAAGAAAGCTTGTCATTTCAGAGCTAAATTTTAATACAATGTGGAAGTTTGAATCCTTACACTTACTTGTTTAAATAAAACCTAAAAATTACTGATTGGTTCTAAATGCTTTTATGGAAAAGCTAATTTGTAACAAAAACTTGGCACTGAGTTCGAAGGCTCCATCGCAGTGGGGCTATATTCTCCGGGAAATACACTGGTAGTATCACTGATCAGTAGGCAAGTTTTACCTACAGCTCCGTCTCCCACCACCATACACTTGATGGCCTGCATCTGGGCTGCTGCGGGGGGGTGGGCGTCACGGAGGTGGCTCCAGGGGCTGAAGAGGGAAGTGGCGGGCTCGGGGCGCGGTGGGCGGGCTCATGGCTGCAGGGGGCGGGGCGTGGGGTGCGAGGCCCACTGTCCATGCCGCCTCGTCCTCCAACGGGAAGCCGAAGCCCAGCAGTGGCCACCACCCAAAGCTGGAGAAAACTGCCTCAAAATTCTATTTCTGATACAGATCAATTTTCTACCCACAGCTGCCATCAGGAATGGATAAAGGCTATGTAGAGCGCAGCTTTGCTCTGCTGTCAGCAAAATACGATACCATATCCTTCACCCCTGCCCCACCCTTGCTCCACTCAAGGTGCTCTGGGCCCTGCCTGCATGTAGGTCACACTAAGCGCACCCTCTGTGGCTGCTGTAGCTGCCTGTTTCTCCGCCCCTCCCTCTCTCTCTCTTGGGCATGGTCTGCTACCAGCTACACCACCAGGCAGACACGCAGCGTCTTCACCACCAACTGCGCTGCCCAGCCAGGCAGGGTCATCGGTGCTGCAGTAGGTGCTTCAACAGGGCCACGGTGCCTCACGGACTGTAAAAGGGAATGAACAGCCCGGGAGAGTCTTTTTAAATTACATACGGAATAAATATAAACACCAGGGTCGTTTGGAATCGAAAGTGGCATCACCCTAACGTGAGTGAAAACAAAAACAGAGTATCTGTTTCTCAAAATGCAGTGGCTCCTTTCACACGCCGTCAGCATGCTTTCCATTCGTACACAGGACCCTCTGGAGGGCAGCTTTTACAGTGGTCGGTCACTGTCGGCCAACACCACCGAGAGCCTAATCAAAATGCGAGGGCATCTGTCACACTCACGTCTGACGTCTGAGCTCCGCTGCACACTCAGATCTCAACCGCGGCAACACAGATGTTCAGTGATACTACTCTATGGTGCTGTGCGTTCCAAAGGCACCTTTACACATGAACAGATTCTATTTTAACGACCAAATGCAGTATGTGTGATGTGTACAATCGATGGATATAAAAATCTCCTGTGGGTATTATACAGGGAGGCTCCACTCTGCCCACGGGCACAGCTCTGTTTTCTAAAACACGGAAATGAGGAGCAGCGCATTAAGACCGTAAACCAACGTGTTCTGTCCAGGTCCCATCTCTCTGAATGTTTACCATGAACTTCCTCCCCGAGTGCAGCAGTACAAATAAAAGGTCGTAAGTGTCTGTGCAGCCAGGGAAGTTCTCACTGTGAAGTAAGGAGTCGGACACAGAGGAATTCAGGGAGTTTTCCTATGACGCGGGCGACTGGCATCACCCAAGCGCCTGTCCTCTCCAGTTTCCCCTGGAGACTGCAGGCTGTTACCTATGTCCGCGGGGCAGAGAGATTCCTACTCCACACAAGCGCTTGCTCGGCTGCCAAGTTTTATCTTTCCCTTTGTAACTGGAAACAATACACATTAGGTGACGGGTCTCTTTGTGCAGCACCTGTGAGGATCACCAGTGTTATCACAACAGGAAACAACAGCGGCTAGTACTTGACAGGAGGGACGATCCCAACCACCCGCACTGAGAAGAGTTTCGTCCTGGTAAGAAGCTGCCTCCCTGACAGCTGTCACCATTCCAAGTCCCCTCCCGTCCCCGAACGCCAAAGGGAACTGCACAGGGGGCAGTTTGGTGTGGGAAGATGGAGAAGAGAATTGGTTTGTTTTTTAATCTAGACCTGAGGGGCTGGGTAGCAGATATGAGCAGGAGACAGGGGGTCTCTTGTAGGCAGCTCTGCCCAGTTCTAGGGCAGAAGATGCCACTGTTCCTGGGCATCCCTGCCACTGCTGATCTCCGAGGCAATGAGGTGCGCGCACACACATCCACGCCCTGGGGACCAGGCGAGGACTAGAAGTAGGCCCTGAGATGGCCAAATGTTACAGGTGACAGGCACACACGGTTTACACGTGGAGAAAAGGAAAAACAGCAAAGAATGACAGCCTAAAATACAGGACTAGGCTGAATTAACGAAGATGTAAGCACCAGACAGGGGCTACTGGCCCCTACAGGGTCTCTCTCCAGGCAATGGCTCGCCTTAAAAATGAAAGAAGAAACAAGCCAAAATGGATATGGAAGACTGAAAGCCTGTTAAATTTATTGCCAATCCTGACTGAAAAAAAAATTCATTTTATTCTATGTGCCAGACACTTATTATTATACATCTTCTCATATAATCCTACAGGAATCCTGCAAAGTAGATACTATCTGTATTTTACAGCTGAAAAAATGGTGGCAGAAAGGTTAAGGGACTCGCCCAATGTCACCCGACCAGGAGGTGCAGATGTTAGGCCTGACGTGGCTTCATGACAAAGGCCCTATGCGTCTCCCGAGAACATTCAGATCTTATGAATCCTATTTACATAGACCAGAGAGCAGCACACTTTTTCTGTGAGGGCTAAGTGTTAAGTGTCTTAGGCTTTGTGAGCCGTACAGTCTCTGCACCCACCCAGGTAAAGCGGGAAAGCAGCCACAGAGACCAGGTAAACAAATGGGCATGGACGTTCTCCAGTAACTGGAGGCCAGTCTGCCCGCTCCAGATACAGCTCAGGGCTTGGCAAGCGCAGAGCTGGGCCAGATCCGGCCCACCATTGGTTTTTGTAAACAAAGCTTTCTTTCTTTTATCATCAAGATCTAGCCCATCATCTAGACCAGCGGTTCTCAACCTGTGGGTCGCGACCCCTCTGGTGGTCGAACGACCCTTTCACAGGGGTCGCCTAAGACCATCCTGCATATCAGATATTTACATTACGATTCATAACAGTAGCAACATTACAGTTATGAAGTAGCAACGAAAATAATTTTATGGTTGGGTCACAACATGAGGAACTGTATGTAAAGGGCCAGAAGGTTGAGAACCACTGATCTAGACTATTTCTAGACAGTGAAGAGTAATGCGTGGAGCTCAAATAACGCCCTCGTTTCACAGAAACACTCTCAGGAGCATCAGTGCTCTTTGTTCTAACCTCCCTTCATTCCTAACTTCCTAATCTGTGGTCAGTGGGGTCCAGCCCTCCAGGTGGGAGAGCCCTGATAAACACCTGGTGCCCGAGGTCACCTCTCACTGCAAAGGAGCAGAGACATTCTGCGCCATCGACCGATAAGTGATTCAGTTTCTGGGAGGTGCAGGATCTCAGGCAGCTGAATAGATAAAAACGGAGATTCTTAACCTAAAAAGATGGTGACCACAGATTGAGTTTGTGGTGCCATGACGATGAATTAGTTAATTCATCCATTCTAATATTTTATGTTAATCCTCACCGGAGAATATTTTTCCATTGTTTTTGTTTGTTTGTTTGTTTTAAGAGAGAGTGAAAGGGAGGAGGAGAGACAGAGAGAGAGAAACATCAATGTGAGAGAGACACATCAATTGGCTGCCTCCCGCACAGGCTCGACGAGGGCCGTGTGGGGATGGAGCCTGCAACTGAGATACGTGCCCTTGACTGGAATTGAACCTGGGCCCTTCAGTCTGCAGGCTGACACTTTATCCACTGAGCCAAACAGGCTAGGGCAGTGGTCGGTCGGCAAACTGCAGCTCGCGAGCCACATGCAGCTCTTTGGCCCCTTGAGTGTGGCTCTTCCACAAAATACCGACTTCTGCGCATGGGCCACGAAGTTTCAATCGCACTGTAAATGCGCGCCCACATGTAATATTTTGTGGAAGAGCCACACACAAAGGGGTCAAAGAGCCGCATGTGGCTCGCGAGCCGCAGTTTGCCGACCACTGGGCTAGGGCATTCTAATATTTTATGGTGTGCCCACTCTGTGCCAGGCAGAAACACATATGAAATTCAGACTGAAAAGACTTATAGCACTTGAGTAAATACTTCACATAGGGCAAATCTATGTTGCTATTTATGACACCATAAGACTTGAGCCAGAACACAAACCACTGCAAGCAAACAGACTAACACAGACAAACTGTGTTGCTTTGATAGCTACCGAAGTGAGATCCCCAGACAAGGGACTCTGGCTTCTTGTCAAGAGCTGCAGCTATGGGAGAACTTGTAAGATCCGGGAGGACAGAGGCCATCCTGGCTCAGTGCCCAAACCCGGGAACTCCGAAAGGATCTGTCATCCATATTACTGTGGATCACCTCCACAGCTCCTGACGAGCTGGGCTGGGAAGGCCCAGCTCAGAAGTCAGATTTTCTAACTCACATTATCAAGAGCAAACACTCCTCCTTACCTGGACGGTCTGGTAATCGGAAGCATCGATTCCTTTCACAGTCACCTCTCGGAAGACTCTTGGCTCCAGCTCCTCTTTGGTGAGATCACAGTGATAAATGATGCCTAGAAGGAAGCGGAAGTCTACGTTTAGTCCATGAACACACCAGACACAGGGGGACAAGGATCACAAAGCATAATCAGATGCCATGAGGAGCGGAGGAGCATCAGGGAGCATGAGAAGAGGGAAGAGCTAACTGTGGAAATGTAACAGGTCGGCTCCACGCCAAGTCACTTAGGAGCACAGGCAAAATAACATGGGAAATTTCACACAGGGCCGTTATGTCTGAGAGCCGATTACGACGGAAAAGACAAATGAGTGGCCCCAAGTCAAGAGCCAGTCAGGGGTCTCTTGATGGCAATCTGGGACTCTTGCTACTTACCCGCCACCCACTCATTCACGGACACACAGGTGGACAGCAATCAGGGACCAGAGATGATCGGGGAGCCATTCTCAAATTGCTTTACAATATTGATTATCCCAGTAATTGTGCATAACACAAATTGAAAAATATGCACCAAGATTTGCAGCTTATTTAACCACTAATTAAAATTCTATTTCCTGAATTTAATGCTGACATTTAACAACTAAATCGGAGGAACAATAAATAGGACAAGTCCCACTGTTTGAGAAAAACAACACTGCTGTGGTTTATGAAACAGAATTAGTCATCCAGAATGGCTGGTGTGGAAACAGCCCTCCCACGAAATACTTTACACATATACTGTCAAATATATGAAAAATCTGCTCAGTGATCCCCATGCTTGCTGGAAAACCAGAAACCAAACGGTGCTCCCACAGGACACATTCTAAATGACTGATCTGGAGTAAAACCGTGGCTGGCGTTCTTCTCAGCTCCTCTGTGTATGTTCTCCACTAACAGTTGAGAAACATACTCTGCCCCCCACTGGCAAAGAGAAGTACATTTAGATTCCTTAACAGCATGACTGCTAATCCCGATGAATGTTATCCGAATCATCACACTTACAAACACAGTGTGCTAAGGCACGATCATAGGGTGTATGATTAACATCAACAGTGGGGAGATATGTAACATGATTCAAGTATTGGCTTTCTTCGGTATGAAGTATAACTTAAATACTTCCACGCTGCACTCGGGGCATACGCTGAATTTTCCTAGATGAATGTCATCTTGAGGGAAATGGCTATCTTCAGATATATGTGAATTGTGGGAAAGCTTCTTGTTCAGTACCTGCTCCCCTCTTTCCCAAAATACACAAACCATCTGGATCTTTGAAGAAAAAAGCACACCAAACCACCAAACAACTACAAACAGAGACGGCAGACCAAGCACGTACCCCGTGAGCACCTGACTCGCCCTGGCATCACCGCTACCTCCAGTGCAGTGACTGACAGGGACCGGGAGCCAGGACTCCCAGCGCTGACAGTTACTGGGCCAGTGAGCTTAGACAGCCACCAAAGGACTAGAATGCACATTCCCTAGTGAAATAAATGAATAGAAAATACACTCTAAACGCCTGTTTATCCAGAAAAAAGAAATTCAGACACTGAACCCTCTAATAGCGGAGTGAAGTAAGTATACCACAGGGGCTGGCTACTGCCTGATCCCTATTCTTCTGTCTTCTGGGAAGAGGCTGTGTTAACCCTGAAGGTACCACTACTTAATATAGTTAGTTGAGCAATGCTTTCTATTTACATATTCGCACGTTCACACTGTAATGTAAATCCTTATAATGTAACGATGATTGGTGTCCAAGTACAAGTGAAGGTGGGGTTTGGAGAAATCCTAGATTCATGAACCAGAAAGGATTGGCTAGGTGATCTCTAGGAAATCAATTCCAAAATTTAAGGGTGAAAGAGAGATTTGGAATATGGGAGTCCCTTAAGGTATCTGGACTTGAGGAGATGGGTCACTGATGAAAACAAGGCAGGGCTGGTCAGCTGGGATATTCCTGCTATAATTCAAAATAAATGTAAGGAGGTAAAAGAAATGGGAGTCAGGAAAAGGGGTAACTATATGAGAAACTGTGAAAGAAGAATCAGAAGGATAAGAAAGACTGGGTATGTAAAGAAAAGGCAAAAGAACTTTGTAAAAGATGACCCACGTAGAGACTGTTTTGTCTGACTGAGGTTGGGTTTTAAGGTTTTTAAAAGAAAAAAATAAATAATAACTAAAACAAGTCTCTTTAAAAATTTTGTGCTCTTTGGTATTGTCTTAACAGAGTTGAAAATGTATTTATGTCCCCACAAAAGCTTGCTCATGGATGTTTATAGCAGCTTTATTCACGATTGCCAAAACTTAGAAGCAACCAAGAGGTCCTTCAGTAGGTGAATGTGTAAATGGACGATGCTTCATCCAGAAAATGGAATATTATTCAGTGCTAAAGAGTAATAAAGACACGGAGTATCCTGAAATGCATATTACTAAATGAAAGAAGCCAATCTGGTAAGAAGCCAATACTGTGTGATTTCAACTATATGACATTCTGGAAAAGGCAAAACTATGTGGACAATAAAATAAACAGTGGTTGCCAAGGGCTGGGACATCGGGTGGGTTGAAAAAGCAGAGCACAGAGGATTTTTAGGGGAGTGAAAGCCTTTTGTAGGATACCATAATGATGGATACATGTCATTATACACTTATCCTAACCCACAGAAAGTACAACTCTAAGAGTGAATCCTAAGGTAAGTTATAGACTTGGGGTGATCACGATGTGTCAGTGTAGGTTTATCAGCTGTATAACAAATGTAATACACTTGGAGGGGTGTTGATGGTGGGAGAGATTATGCATGTGCAGAGGCAGGGATTATATGGTAAATTTCTGTACCTTGCTCTTAATTTTGCTGTGAACCAAAATCTGCTCTAAAACTCTTAAAATATATATATATATATTTGCCTTTCCCAAACGGGTTGAGAAGGTTCTTTAATTTCTGGTTCCCAGAGCCATGCACTGCTGTATAGGATTTTTACAATGTGCAAGTCTGTCTGGAGCTCACCTTAGACAACCCTCCGAGGTTTCATGAGCACAGAATTAATCGGCTCGACAGCTAAGTGGTTCGAGCCACAGGGAATAAGAGCCTCGTGCATCACGCTGCCCAGGCCACCTGTTTTCTCCCAGGTGTGACTCAGGATACCAAACTCCTAAATGGTTTGGGCATAAGGCACGTCTGCCCTAGGCACCTCCTTGGGGACCACAGTCAGCTGTGGCCTGCACCTGCCAGGTGGCTCACACGTCCACAGCAGCTGGAGCTGCAGCGCCTTTGGGCCCCGGGGCTTTGCTTCTAATTTAGTCAGCTGTAGTGGACAGCTAACCTTCAGAGGCCAGAGCGAGACGGCCTTTAAGGTGATATACACATGCTGACAATTAATTTCACGGCCACTTTTACATCTGGACCAAAAGGCCTGAGTCTGGAAGTCCTGTTCTTTGGTTTTAGATATCAAATTGCATTAAGGAGAGAAAAAAAACAAAGCTGGAGGCAAAATGAAGAAGAAGAGAAAAAGGAGAGGAACAAAGCATTACAGCAGCAAATGAAAGCTTGTTCAGAAGCTGCCTGGCACTGCAGAACTAGGAACACGCTTCTCTTTTCAACCTTCACAGCCACGGTCACGGATAACATTTCACTGCTTGGCACAGAACCCACCATTCTACGCTGGGACAATGAGTCCTTTCTTCCCCAGTAACGACGAGCTTGTTCCTGTAATAAATGGCCACGTGGGGTCATGGAAGGAGGTTTACGGGCCTCTGGTGACTCTGGCTTTTATTAAGTGTAGGTGAGTCACCTTCTACCCTGTTCTTCTCAGCCCTTTATCCATTTGTTCAAACTATGCGATTTTCCAATGTTAAACTTCTAGAACCGCTGTAACCTGAGCGAGTGAACTGTGGACCCTGAAGCAGTGGGTTGAGAATGGCTATCTGGAGGACACTGGCTGTTCTTGGTTCCTGTCCATTGGCTGCCACTGTACCTCAGTACCCAGGGGAGAGGGGTGAGGTGCAGACACCCGTCCGTCCCTGACTCCTGGCCCTGGTTTCCACATCCTTGTGGGCACTTTTCCTGGGCTCCCTAGATCTTCCGAAAGGCACGTGGGAAAGTAAAGCTTACTAGGTGTGCCAGGTATGCCATCAGACCTACTTACAGAACATCACTCTTTGGATTTTAATAACCCTGAGAGCAACCTGCCAGATGATAAGGTTCCTATGAATGGCTTGCTCTGTGACTCCGAGGTGCAAAAAAAAAAAAAAAAAAGAATGAGGCATCACCGTCATCTGGCCAAACCCCAGAGCCAGTCAGTACCTGCCCAGCTCTCCCCTACCTGCTGTATTTGCCAAGGATAAAACTATTGCAACAAAACTGGGTAGGACCAAAAGGCTATGGAGGAACTTGAAAACGAACAAGGAAACGTGCACAAACTTTTTCAGCCAGACTGATCTCAGGATAGGGCCTGCTCGGTCCAAGGCAAACTGCCAACTGAACCAGGCTCCTGGGACAAGTCCGAGTACGTGCATGGCTTCGGCAATTGCAAAAACAGCCAAGTGGAGAAGCAAACAAAACCAAAACAAAGCAAAAGAGTGTGACTGACTTTTTAAAAAGTAAAAAAGATAGCTATGTTGACTTTGGGTAAAATTAACTACATGAAAAGTAAAACTACAATCGATGAGCATTTTTTTCTTTGTATTAGACCAAATAAGTTTTTTTCTATATGATGCAAGACTATATTTTTAGACTTATCTTTATTCAGTTTAACAACTGTAGGATTTATTCTTAGTTTATTCTCAAAAACAACTGTAATGTCAGATGTGAGAATAGATTTTTATTTTAAGCTTTTAGTTATGTGCACTGTGACTGCCCTGGTCCATACAGACCAAGGCTGAATCTAAGATTATACATGCTCCTGCGAATTTTTTTCATCAACCTAGAACATCAGTTGGTCCTGTCCCCAGAACAGAGACTCAGGACCCAGGACACAAGTTTGACGACGGTACAGTTTTGGCGGCTGCATTTCCCTGGGTTCTCAGCATCTGTTTTTCTGTTTTACTCCCATTAAGTGATGTGGCTGTAATACAGCATATGTGATTTTCAACTTCATAGCATGATATTCCCATTTCCCCAGAGACACCCAAACATGGGTCTGGTTTTGGACCTGAGCCGCACTGGTGGGGAGACTCACCTGGAGACAGGAAGGAAGTGAACTGGTAAAAGATCTCGGTGTCCTTCTTCTGCCCGCTGTAGCCCACGATGCTGCCCACCTCCAACGGGAAGGTCTTCAGGAGGGCGCCCGTGGCCAGGTCGTGGAGCTGCAGCGTGTTCTTCACGTCGTGGAGGTAGCACAACACCAGAAAGTTAGCCCTGACGCAGGCTACCCATTCTGAAAAGACAAGAACAGACAAAGCCTCAGGTGGTTTTGCAAGGCGAGGACGGCACACCGATGTCGCTGGACAGTTCTGGAGCTCCAGGGTGCTATGCAGCAGTGCGCCTGGCAAGGTGACTGCACAACTGCTTTTCATCATTCACCCAGTGTCCAGCATATTCTCTTAATAGTGACTGTCACTGTGGTGTCTAGAGGAAACCAAATACTCTCCACCTTGGGCCAGGGGCTATGATTACCCAGATAATGTGTATACTACAGGTAACCAGCCTACCTACTCTGTGTTCAATATCATGCTACAGGAAATATAAGAAAGAAACAACAAAAACCAAATCACAATCCGTTTCAGTCGGGGTTGTTTATTCGACAAAAATGTATCAAGCCTTTGGAACATTCCAGGTCCTCTGCAAGGTGCCGGGAGAACAGCAGGAAGATGACGGCACCTCTGCCCTTAAGATACAACCCTGTAAAAACACAGCTAGTAATGTGTAAGCAAAGGTGAGTCACCGGCTGGCTGCAGACCCAAAAAAGTGAGAGCCTTTCAGCAAGTGCTGAATTGAGTCTCAAGCACAGGAGTGTGGGATGGAGGTGCCCGGGAGTGACAGCGGGATGAGGTGGCAGGAAGACAGGTGACCCAAGGAACAGGCCAGAGCTAGGAATGAGGAGAGAGAAAAGGAATGAGAATGAAACAATGAATGCACAGCAGGAAGGGAGGGAGGAAGGAAGGAGGAAGGAGGGAGCTAATAAAACAGGCGAGAGGTCTGTTTTTAAGAAGAAAAAGGTTGTCCAGTCTGGGGGTGAGTGGCGATGGTGGTCTGAAGGGGGCTTCAGTGAGCTGGGTAGGAGTGGAGTGTAGGTCAGACTCGGCAGTTACTGAGGAGCTACTGTTTGGATAAAGGGGATACAAATAGAGATGACATCCACGAAGGATACAGAACAAAGGGGTGCACAGGGATGGAGGGGAGACCAGGAAGAACACACCTGCAAAAAGCCAGTGAAATCACACCAGTGTGGATCAAGTCTGGAGATGTAAGAAAATAAATGAAAGGCAAAAACTAAAAAATAAAAATAAATGAAAGGCAAGTTCCCCCCAAAATCCCAGGGTTTGGTGATCGTGAGGAAATGGGAAGTCAGGTAGAGAGATGAGTCCTCCTCACTCCCAGGGTTGCAGCGTCAGTATCGGTGTGGTCCTGCGGCAGCACTGGGAGAGTGCAGGGGGGCGAAAAAACAGAAGGGCAGGCACAGAGCACAATCTGTTTCGTTCTGGACAAGATGAGCCTAAGGCAGTGGTTGGCAAACCGTGGCTCACGAGCCACATGCGGCTCTTTGGCCCCTTGAGTGTGGCTCTTCCACAAAATACCACATGAGGGCGCACACGTACAGTGCGATTGAAACTTCGTGGCCCATGCGCAGAAGTCGGTTTTCGGCCTGGGCGAGTCTATTTTGAAGAAGTGGCGTTAGAAGAAGTGGGGGGTGTCGATCGGTCGGGCCAGGGGAGACGCAGCGCAGGCCGGGCGGGGCAGCGGGATACACAGCGCGTGCGATTCATGCACGAGTTGAGGATGGGAGAGTTGGAAGGGGTCGACTTCAGCGAACGTACCTCAATCAGATTGAGGACGTTTTTAGCAAAGGCCAGCTTAGGAGTGAGTACCCTAATTAAGTTAATAACAATGTACCTACCTATATAGTTTAAGTTTAAAAAATTTGGCTCTCAAAAGAAATTTCAATCGTTGTACTGTTGACATTTGGCTCTGTTGACTAATGAGTTTGCCGACCACTGGCCTAAGGGAAGGCCAGGCTGTCCAGAGGGAGAGATGCTGTTATGAATGGACAGATGCAAGGACAGGGCTGCAGGTAACAGCTCCGACACGGGGATAAGCCTTTCTTGGGTTTCATGGGGAAGTGAATTTTAAATTTATTTTTATTATTAATACTTTTCATCTTCACCCGAGGGTATTTTTCCATTGACTTTTAGAGAGAGTGGAAGGGAAAAGGAGAGACAGAGAGAGAGAAACATCGATGTGAGAGAGATTCATAGATTGGTTGCCCTTGTCCAGAGTTGAACCTGGACCCTTCAGTCCACCAGCGTCTGATGCTCTATCCACTAAGCCAAACCGGCTAGGGCCACATGCTCATTTTTTAAAACCCACGGAACTCGTAGTTCACGCCTATAACATTACCAGCTATCAGCACGAGCCAGGCGTCGTCAGAGGGAGCTCCGAGGACCACCAGAGCTCCCATCCGGTTGGCTGTTACCACAGCAAACCCTTCCTTCAGGGAAGACACAAAGAACTTTCCCAGCCACAGCCAGGTGCTCCTCCAATGCGATTTTTTTTTTTTTTTACAAAAGTGCCTCAATCAAGTAATCTATTTCATGCAGCCTTAATGTTTTACAGAAAGTATAGAGGAAAAACAGAAGTAAATTACTTGTCAAGGAATCCTTGGTGTTAACTGCAAGCACATCAGAATTATACAACAGACAAAGCGAAGAAGAAAGGACAAGGAGATTTGCAGGCACCATCAATAACAGCTCTGACTTTATGGCTGTGCTTTATGACTCATCTCTAGTTTTTATTCTCAACTGGGCATTCTGTGCTAATGATAGATAGCAAATTCAACTGCGCTTCCCTCGGATTGATGAGTTCTAGGGAATATTGAAGGTTTCCCCTTTCCAGTCCAAGGAACTTCTAATCTTCCAGAAGGAAGGTTATAAAAATATATCACCCCCAAGTCTCGAAGCAGCGATTTGCATTTCATTAGGTCCACAAGTGAAATAGGATGTCACCTTAAGGCACAGCCAAGCCACTTTTAGGGGGGCTTTAAAAGGCAGAAAAGTCACATGCTTTGGGAAACAGTTAGGTCTCTGAGAGCTCCCCATTGAAGAATCACGGATCCAACCTGCCCTGCGTCTGAAAACCACCCAGACACCCTGCAGGAAGGCTGGTGCTACCGAAGTCTCACTTGGACCTGCCAACATGAGGCCAGTTCACGTGGCACTTAAGAGGCACTAAATGCCTGGCTCTTACCACCCTTAGGGGGGACATTCTGTCTCAATTTGCACAGAAGCCACCAGGCGACCAGAATTACTACGCACCCAGTTCCTCACAGGAAGCTGTTGAAGGAAATGGCCAAAAACCTGTTTCTTGACGCCTCATCCAAATATAAATGAGGGCACGGAGTGAATGGAAGGTTCTGGAGAGACAAGCGAAGGGATTTCCTTGGAGAAAGCCCAGTCATGCTGTTAAGCCCCCCTCCCCACTGGGGAGACAGCACTGGTGTCCAATCCAATGCGAGAGGCTAAAGGGATCGGGACTGGGACAGCTGGAAGGCAGGAGAAGGGGGACTGAGTACTTTAGGGAGAGCTCGGATGGGCTGCTGCCTTGGAGGTGCAGATGTGGGTTTTGTAAGAAAGAGCAAGCATGAGGTCCTCTCGGGTCCTGGCCAACACACCTGCCGAAGAGAGTGAGGGGTGCAGCCAGATGTCCAGGGGCTGGGCAGAATCTCCAGCAAAGACGTAGAGCAGTGCTTCCTCCTGGGCCAAGGTACATGCAGAAGAAGGGCCCAGAGGGAGTGCCCCTGGGCCGCAATCCCTGAGACAGTCAGCGTAACCATCTGACCACCTTTTCCTCTCCCCATGATACAAGGCCAGTTTAAGTGCCTGCCAGGCACAGAGTGCACGGCCTTGAGCCAGGAGGGAGAGTCCCTCATTTTTCCAGGACTGTTCAGCTGAGACAGGGACACTATGCAGATATCGAAAGGATTTATTTTCCTAATTATATACCTTACACCTTCCCATTTTGGGGTGGCCCTCGCTTTTATCCCCACTGAACCCATTAGCAGAAGTTCACCTCCAACCAGTAAATTCTTCATTAACTTGAAGATAACTGGACTCTTCTTTTGTGTAAAAAAACTTATAGCAAAATTAGTGAGTCTCATTCTAATCAAATCCAGCTTTCAGGCAATAAACCATTTATAACGCAGAATACCATTTGGGAACATCAAAGAGAAAATGAACGAGGGAACTTATGGGCACCCTGAAACAGGATGGAAACAGAGGTGAGATTCCTGAAAGGCTAATGGAGCTCAGGGCACACAGCAGCAACTGCACTGGATTTCAATTCAATCTGAAAATAGTTTACTCCTTTTCTAATAAGAGGACTGAAAACCACCCTACAATCTCTAATAGGTATAATACAAACAGCCAACAGTTATTCAAAAGTGAAAAGCTACGGCTTTTGAATCCAAATGGTTTAAAAATTAAACGTAAGTGATTATTATACTAGAGGCCTGGTGCACAAATTCGTGCATGGGCGGGGTCCCTCGGCCTGGCAAGTGATCGGGACCTTGGGCCGTCTCACCCAGTCCCAATACCCATCAGGGCTGATGGGGACCGGCCGGCCGGGGAGGGCTCTGGGGCATGTCCAGCCCTCTCACCCAGTCCCGATTCGCTGGACCCGAGCAGCAAGCTAATCAACCAGTCGGACGTCTGCCCCCTGGTCGTCAGTGCAGTCATAGCGACTGGTTGGACACAGCATATTACGCTTTTATTATACAGGATTATTACAAAAAGACAACTAATATTTTTTTAAAAAGCACCACCTAGAAAGTCTGGATTCATATCTTCACAATGATTAGGATGGCCCTGCATAATATTGTTGTCACTACAAAGACGTCCTGCAGTGCAAACCCGGTGGCACTGTTTAGACACTTCATGCCCAGAGCTCAGAGGCTGAAGGTTCTTTACCTTGTAGTGGGCCACCAGAGGATGAGAGGCGGACCAATGTGCTGACGTGCTCACCCAACACGAAGCACCGCTCTCAAGCAGCATGCAGTCTTACCCAAGACATCCTTCTCGTGCTCAGGAACCAGCACCTTCCACTTCGACTCCTCGGGATCCGTGAAGTCGATGTTGATGAGGCGATAGTTGGGAGAATGGCGATTGGTCTTGAACGTGAACACTGTCCCCTCGTTCGTCACGTAGTCATATTCTCCTTCAAAGTTGTCGATCAGTTTCACCCACTTCAGGATTCCTGGTGAGAGACCAAGCATCCTGTCAACTCTCCAGTGCTTAACAGGGTGTGGTTTGTGCATGGGGAAGAGAGGGCAGATCTTATCTGTCTAGAGAAAAAGTAGACATAATATTTGGAAGATCTAAGGTCTGAGAAAGAGCGAGGACAATGGGCACATTTTAAGGTTTTAAAACATGTGAAGGAATCCCCCCCCCCCACCCCCCCGAAAAGCCTGGTAGATGTGAACATTGCCCCACGGAAACTGGGGGATCCTCCTCCACCTGAACCTGTTCCCAAACTGGAGCACTTCTCTCTACCTCTACTGCCCTCACACCGGCCAAGTCTTCACCAATTCCCACTGGGTCTACGTCAGGGGCTCTCAACCGGGGTCATTCCACCACCGTGCGGGACATGCAGAAATGTGTGCAGATGTGGTTGTCACAACTTGGAAGGGGAGAGGAGGGCTCCTATTAGAGTCCAGTGGGTGAAGGCCAGAGATACCGCTAAAGGTGCTTGGCTCACAGGACAGTCCCTACGACAAAGAATTAGGCTGCTCAGGTCTGCAGATTAGCTTCCCGCCTGGCCTTCCCACAGCCACTCCAAACCTTCTCAATATTAGTGGCTGTAATATTACCACAATGTTGGAATATCCTGAACTGGTCCATGTTGGTGCCCTTCTTAAAAACGCCCCCATTACTCTTTGAATAAAATCGAATTCCTATTTATGGTCTCCCTGGTCTCGCATGTCACAGTCCTTGCCCACTTAGCCAACCTCAGCTGGTTCCAACTTTTGCTGCACCTCTGTCCTTCAAGCCTTTGTGGGGCTCCTTCACACATGCCTCAAGGTGTTGTTACAGGGCATTTCCTCGGCCTGGCTCACTCTCCAATGGCCAGGCCCCTCTTATCGGTACCCAGACCATTTCTTCACGGCACTTCTCTCAAGATATGTACCTATCTGCTTGTTTATAATTTGTCTTTTCTATTCAGAAGTTAATACTTAGCACCTAAAGGAAGTGGCAGGTACTTCAAAGATGCAAAATAAAATTGGTCCTGAATGAAAGAAGGAACACTTCCCAGTCCCTTAGTGCTAAGAATTCATCTAGAGATGGGCATCACTAAAAAAATCTTAAATGTGGCTCACTATTATCATTTAAATGGCTCACTAGATGCCACTTTTAATGTTAAATACCTGCTTCACAATGTATCAGTCAGGGATGTTCAGAGTACATCTCACAAGTTTTATAAACAAAGAGTTCTATGACTTCTAAACTTCTGGAAGGCAATGCCAGATCTCAGCTATTCTCCAATTAATCTCCTGGCTTCAATTTCACAGTGAAATTACTACATTAATTTGGATAGTTCATTTATAGTCCCTGAATTTTTCAAGGCAGTTTTACATTTATTATCTCATTCATCTTTAGAGCATAATAACTTTATATAATTGGTTGTCAAATTAAACTCATCAAGAAAAATATCCCATGATAAAAACAGTGAGTTTTTTGGTCAGACACAACTGGATTAAAACTGCAGCTCAACAATATTTAGTTGTGTGACCTTGAGCAATCTCTTTATCCCTTGATAAGCCTAGTTTTCTCAACTGTAAACTAGCACTAGCAAAAAGATTTTTAAAATATTAAAGTGACTTAGAAAACTATGATACATCTACATGATGGAATACTACGCTGCTATAAAAAGAAGGAATTCTTACCATTTGCAATAGCATAGATGGAACTGGAGAGCATTATGCTAAGTGAAATAAGCCAGTCAGAGAAAGATAAATATCACATGATCTCACTCATTTGTGGAATATGAGGAACTAAAATAGAACCAGTCATAAAAGCATAGAACAGACTGTCCAACCTATGAGGGAAGGTGGGGGGTGAAGGGGTAAGAGATCAACCAAAGGACTTGTATGCATGCATATGAGCAAAACCAATGGACGCAGATGGGGGGTGGTGGTGAGGGCACGGGGGGGGGGGGGGGAGGGGAGAGGTCAATGGGGGAAAAAGGAGATATATGTAATACTTTAAACAATAAAGAATTTAAATTAATAAAAAAATATTAAAGTGACTACTAATACCTACCTACTCCACAACAAAACCTCAACAAATATTTTTAAAACAATAATTGAAATGAAAACTAATAATAAGATAAGCAGTTTTTAAAAACCTATCACTTTCCTACAGGCTAGCAATAACCAGTTAGAAAAAAATGGGAGGACTGGGAGAAGAGCTCATTTACAATAGAAGCACAATTAATAAAATGTTTAGGAATGCACTTAACACGAAATGTGGAATCTATATGAAGAAAGCTCTAAACTTTTTCTAAGGAATCTTAAAAATAACAATAGAACATACAAATCCTAAATAACTGAAAACACACACCATATCCCTAGATGGGAAGACTCACTATTTCAAAGGTGCAAATAATCCTAGAGAAAATTTGCCAATTTAACACAATTCCAATCAAAATCCCAAAGAGATTTTTAATGAACCTGACAATATCATTCTAAAGTCCAGCTGAAAGAATCGGCACAGAAGGATAATAAATATGCTTTTGATAACAGAATGAGGAGGAACTTCTTGTACTACGATGCTCTGAACAAGCCCCCGGCCCTCCTGAAGGCAATCACCATCCTGAATGCTATGGTAATCCTATTTTTCTTTGTTCTTTTTCTGCCTTAATATGTATCCTTAAACACAATCTTACTTATTTTTGAACTTCATATATAATGAAACATACAACATGTATTCTTTTGTATCTGACTTCTTTCACTTGACATCATGTTTATGAGATTTTTCACCCTCTGGTCATTGTTATTGACTTTTAGCTAAATCCAATTGTGCTCAAAGAACATGCTCTGTCTGGTTTTAATCATTTAAAATTAGTTCGGAAAAGCTTTATGGCCTATTTTTTTTTCTTAAATGACTTTTAACTGCTCCTGTATGTGACTAAAAAGAATGTGTATTTTGCAGCCTTTGGGTGTGATATGTTAAATGTCTATTAAGTCATTTGTTAATCATTGTTCAAATCTATATATTTACTGATTTAGGGGGCCATTTTTTTTCTATCAGCTCCAGAAAAGAGCTATTAAAATGCTTCTCTATGATTGTAGATATATCTATTTTTACCTGGATTTGTATTAATTTTTGCTCTCTGTATTTTGAAATCGTGATTTTATATATACACATAGATATTTAAATAAAACTGAATTGAATCTTTTATGATTATGAAGTTTTATTTCGTTGGTAATGCTTTCTTACTTTAAAGCCTATTTTGATACTAAGACAGCCGTATCATTTTCATGATAACAACTTGGGCCAGTTGTCCTCTGCAGAATGGTTGGTCCCAATTACACAGCTTATCATTTCTAAAAAGATGTGCTCTTTTCCATATCTCTGAACCTCTCACATGCTTTCCACCTCCTGGTGGGCTATATTCTAGTTGACTTCTTTATACTTATATTCTACTTTGTTAGTTCTCTCTTCAGCTGTGTCTAATCTTGCCTTTAATGTAATAACTGAATTTTTTAATGGTAATAATCATAGCTTTATTTGCAGAAGTTCCGTTTGGTCATTTTTTATTTATTTATTTTTTTTTTACAGTATCTTGTTTCTTGCTTTGCCACCAAGCTTCTCGTTTATTTTTTGTAAAAGCAAAACATTGTTTATTTTAAAAGTGTATGTACTAGTTTTACATTAGGAATCTGATTAATTCCATACGGGTGTTTCTGCTGGCTCTACTTCTCATGCTGGTAAATTTCTTCATTGCCTTTGTGACTTCTGACTGTGAACTGACTCCCCTTGAAACATTATCTGTGGGAATTCTTACAAGCCTCAGTAGAAGTGGCACTCTTCCAGAGAAGATTTGCATTTGCCTTCTGTTTGCCTCTTGGGAGGCAACCAAACTGGGAGCACTTTCAATTAAACGCTTGGTATGAGGATTTCTGGACCTCATAGGGCCAATCAAGACAACCTGCACACAGGTGAAGGTCAGCCTTTCTCAAGTTTTAGGAGAATTGACATCCTGCCTACCCTTCCCCTTCAGCAGTGACAAGATAAAGATGGGCAGGTTTCCTTCTTACGCCCTCCCTCCGCCTCACCCCACAACCCTACCTCTGCTAGGTTTATTTCCCAATCATCCTGACACTGAGGGTATCTCTCATTACGCTCTCTACCGTGGAGACCCAGAGCTTTGTCACCCATCCCCCTGGCCCAGGTGGCCAGCAGAGGGAAGCTCAGCCTCAGGGCCCAGCAGACACGTTCAGGAGCAATCCAGGATTCCTGCTTTCACTTGGTCTTTGGTTCTATGGGTTCTCTTCTTCTCTGCCAACTCAGCAATAGTTAGAAGAGTGCTTTATAAAGTTACAGCGTCTTAGTTGCTTCAATAGTTGTTGTTCAGTGGAGCTTTTCAGAATATATAATTTGACAAACTCCCTCAAACAGAAGTTCATACAATTAATTTTCATAAAAGGTTAAGCTCTGCAATTCAAGTTAGAATTTTATTTTCAAACCGCTAGCCTCAAAAACAGGTGACCACTCAATGGTAACCAACTTGTATCTTAGTTTACATAAAATGTTTTTTTTTTTAAAAAAAAAAAAACAACCACCCTAAAAACTATTCCTTAGAAGAATAAGTAAAAAATTAGCTGCCAATGCAAAATTTGTAGATAAACAGAAAGGTACATTTATCTATAATAATAAAAGTGTAATATGCTAATTAGACTTTCCGATGAAGCCGGGACTGCAAGGGAAGCCCGGGTCCCAGGTGCCTGCCAGCGGCTGGAGGGAAGCCAGTGCAGGCAGCCGGGGGAAGGAAGACCTACTCTTGCACAAATTTCGTGCATCGGGCCTCTAGTTTATAATAAGAACCTTAAAACGTAATTTTCTGGACTATGACTTTTACAGAGACAGAATCTTGATTCAGGGAAATGTCAGATTCCTTAAGTGTTCCCCTGACAATAAAACACTTTGTAATGTAAAACCTTTAGTCCTCAAAGTAACCATCTTAGGATTTCTGCTTGAAAAGGTCTTGTAGCCACTGCAGTGGTATTTCTTATGACCCTACCCACCTCTGCAAAAAGTCACTGAAATATCCACCCAAAGCGAAACACAGTAGCAACCTCCCCCAGGACCTGTTTAATCAGCTGAGCCTGAAAATGCGGCACACGCTTTAAATAATCAAGCTCCACTGCACACACAAAATCAAAGTTTGTGGTCTTATCTGCCACCAAAGTTCTGAAGCATTAACCTTAGTCATAAATAGATACTGTAAGTCATAAATTTATTCAGATTAGGGAAAGGGGCTGGATTTATACAAATCCAGCTGTAAATTTGAAAAGCAGTGGAAAGTACAGGCCTCACAAGGCAGCATGCTTAAGACGGGAGCTCACTAAATCCTTTTGCTTTTCTGAAACCTTTGCTCCTCAAGGGCTTCGGACCTGACACAATTCTAAAGAAATGGCATTTCGGATGAAGAATGGGGCTCATTCAGTTTTGCTATGCATAACTTAGAGCATTATTGATTTAAGTGAAAAACAGAAAAATTACTTTTAAAAATAGAATGGCTAACCACCTCACTGTCTGCTCACCTTTTCTGAGGCTCCTCTGCCTGTGAGTGGCATTCTTCACTCTGAAGCCAACAGAATTCAATTCCTAAACTTCTCTACATCCAAGTTAAATCACTTTTTGTAAACCTGCTTCTGGGTGGGGGAATGATTTGTTGACTGAGTGAAGATTAGCTTAAAGTAAGCCATCTCCATGCTTTCCTGAGAGCGAACTCATTACTTTTATTGCTTTCTCTGAAAATCAATGGTATTAACTACGTTTCAAAAAAAATGTTTTGCAGGCTCTCTAAGAACAGGAGCTAAGAAGTGTTTTTATACTTTACAAAGCACCTGACACGTAACAATGATAAACCAATGCCAACTGTGGGTCCTGCTCTGAATGGAGGGGACCAGAAGGCTGCGGCTCTCCTGGTCTGATGCCTTCCTTCCACCTCACCTGCCACATAACTATGGTTAGAACATGGGCTGGGAGTTCAACCGACATAGGTCTGAATCTTTAAATGGCATCAGGAAAGCGAACTGGCTTCACCAACCTGTTTCCTAGGATAACACCACGTGCTCCTCAGAGGTTGCTGAGAAGACAAAGAAATAACTACATTTGTAGCTCAGAATCTGGCACAGATAAATGCTAAATAAACAACACTTACTACTATGCCAAATAATCTGTGTTCTTCAAATGACAAAAATAAGCTAAATGTGGCTACTGAACAGCACGATTTGCTAATAGTGAACTTTTAAAGTTTAATTTCCATCTCTCATGGCACACAGCTATTTTCCTAGAAAAAGCCCTTCTAATCCCTAATTTTAAAATTACCAAAAATACTGACTTTATCATTATTACTTATTTTACTTCAAAGTTCATATTTTTATACTACCTCTTGATGTTCCTATTCTTTTTTTTCCTTTGGCATACCCACTCTGACACACACACACACACACACACACACACACACACATACCCACTCTGACACACACACACACACACACACACACACACACACACACCCATCACAGGAGTCCTCTTCCTCTGTTGGTCTGGCTTTTAATGCTCAGATGACTTGGTTAAACTTTGGATAAATCATTTAAAGGTTCTTGAACGTTTTTCTCTCCATTTCCACTGTAACCCCCAAAGATGCCCAGTCCTGCCAGGCCTGACCCATGGGTCAATGTTGTCTCAGTTTTCTAAAAACAAGAGATCATCTGCTTTGCACTAGCCAGAGACGGCTGGATGTACAATGTAGGTGTCTGAAAATACCGAGCTTCCTTTTATCTTCATGGGTAGATTAATTTCTTATGCGGGAGAAGACAATTTTCACTAGTGACATGAAAGCTTTAAAATAAAGACATGGGGAGCACTGAAAATTTCATCAATCTAAAATGATCAAACCTTCAGCATAAAAGGACAAAGGAGAGAGACAAGTTAATGAAAGTCTAGACAAAGTACACAGTAAGCAGATATTCGCTTACAAAAATCAAATATGTTAGCACCATCCAGCTTTTCCACCAAACACTTCATAAATGCTGTGACATGAAGACCACTCAGGCTCGTTTAAGAAATTGATTTTAGAGAGAGGAAGGGAGAGAGAGAAAAACATCGATAGGTTGCCTCCCGTATGTGCCCCAACCAGGGATTGAACCTACAACCTTTCAGTGTATGGGACAATGCTCCAACCAACTGAGCCACCTGGCCAGGGCCAATTTGTTTTTTAATTAGTTAACTTATATGGTTTAACAATAAGCCCACCTAATAATTTACATAAATAAAAATGAAGTAATAAATAGAAAATGAAACCAGAATTCTATGGAGAAAGAACACGGTAATTGGCATTCATACAGAACTGGAGAAAGCAAGGTCCTATGCACTATCTTACAGTCACATGGGAATATTGTACAGGACAACAGCACAGTTTAACAGCTGTTATTGTTTCTTTCAGAGTCTATATTCAGAGGTTTGCACAGTTCTATGTACACCAGCACTTGCAACTCAAATGAACAATTCTTGGGTGTTGGCCTGCTCCTGTCAGAGAATGTGTAACTGCTGTGGTTGAGCCAATTTTCTTGAGATCAAAATGGATATATCTTTTTTTTAAAAAAACCCACAAACCCGTAGTTTTATTAAATGGAAGTATATTTTACACTAGCATAAAAGTTGTTGACTTCATCCTGCTGTATGTGTGAATGGCATCTGTGGTATCTAAGAATCTTAGGACGCGAATCTTACTTTAGAAGTTTAAAAATGATGCAATGACCAATCAATAATAAAGAATTTATATTATCTTACTATAATGTAACACACAATATAGACCAATAATGAGGTAATCGAATAACTAAAAGTGCACTCAATATATTGTACAGTTTGAAAATCTAGGTCACGATCTCTAAAATATACTTATTTTACATTAACCAGAACATCGTATAATTAGTATGGGGTCTTACCTGTGTGCCAGCATACCTGATACAATTTCTGGGTCTGGGAATTTTCAGCACAGTACGTCATGCAGTTGGAAAGCTTTAATGCTTGACAGTGGTATTGGTATGATTTAGATGTCGGAAGAGAATATTTAAAATGAGCCATCCCCAGAATTTGCTTACCATCATGACATCTTACCATCATGACATACGAAGCTTCAGGCAGGAAAATCAGGCTGTGATTGTGCATGTGGCTCAGTACTGAGGAATTATGTTACCCTGGTTAATTCTCACTGGTCCCCTCTCTCTTGCCTATGTCGGTTTGCCGCATTACGTCTAGACAGTTATACTGTTTTACAGACCAAAGGGCCAGCTTCTCCTTAATCCTCTTCATCTGCAGTATTCGCAGGATATTTTCACACTCATATGCAAAAAATATGCTTAACCTCAACCTACCGAGAAAATGCTGAAGCCAACAAATACGTTCATTCAGTTTTTCTTCATTTTATGGGATAATATGGGGGAGGGGGGAACAGATGAACTAAGACAATGTGATTAAATGGAAGATGGTTTCTTAGAAAATCAATTAGAAGACAAAATAACTGCTTTTAAAAGGCATTCTGGAGTAATTACTAGTACCTGTGCGTGAAAGATAACTTACCAGTGATGCCATTGGATTCCTGCTGCAGGTCACAGTACCAGAGCCGGTTCACTGGGTCACACCCCTCCCTTATTGATAACAAGACATAGCGACCATCGTCAGACAACTGGGAAGACAATAAAAGCAATGCAGGAGGCTGATTAGAATGTATTTTCTGTGAGAGTACTATTAAATATTAAGCAAAAACTAAAGGTTAAACTCAAATGCAGTAAATTTATCCCAAACTTATGAATGGATAAGAAGTTAACAGAAAAAAAAGATGAACATCCATTTTAACTTATTTCACTCCTAATCAGTGTTTAACAAAACATAGTGAAATATTTAAGTAGAAAATATCAATAGATGTAACAATGTCATAATGACTTAATATGATTTTTAAGTAAATCCAGTCTATTCTTTAACTGAAAATATATGCAATCTGTCGTTTTGAATGTTAATATCCCTGACTCTAAAGTTTCGTCACAGGTTACGTATTTTAAAAGTTGTTCTAAATGAGTAGAAGTTACCAAGATAGGCATGGATGTAAAGAAGTTCATGTGTGGTTCATATTGGTCACATTAACAATTTCTGTTGACCTACTCTTCATGCATATCTTTAGCCCCCTCCACACAAGATGTCAGAGAACAAAGGCCCATGCTTCTGTGGGTTTCTTTTATAATTAAACAGGAGAATCTTAAATAACAAAAATAATCTTGGTAAAAAACTAATGCAACCAACATTATGGTTTTGAGTTGTTAAAACATAAGTGGTATCAAACTATATATACCCTTTTGTAACTACTTTTTAAAATTCAACATAATTAAAAAAATAATCCATGTTGATATATGTACATTTACTTCATTTAACTGTTGTATAGTATTCCAATTTAAGAATATACCACAGCTAATTGATCCATTTTCCCACCAATAAACATTTAGATTATTTCATTTTTCTTCCTATTACAAGCAACACTTTACAAAAATTCTTGAACATGTTTATTTGTGGCCTTATGTAAGTGTTTCCCTTATATAAGTATGGCCTTTTATAAGTGTTTCTATATAACTAGGAGTAAAATTGCTCAGTGGTAGGACATGGACAACCTCCACTTTATTAGATATTGCCAAATTAAGTGATTACCAACTCACTCTCTTACATTTTATCCGTGTGTAACAGTTCTTATTTCTCCACATCCTATTGTGATAGTTCATTTAATGTGTCAACTTGACAAGGACAGAGCACCTAGATATTTGGTCAAACATTATTCTGCATGTTTCTGTGAAGGTATTTTTTGGATGAGATTTACATTTAAATGGATGGACTTTGAGAAAAGTGATTACCTTCCATAATGTGAATGAATCCATCCAACCAGTCCAAGGCCTTAATAGAAAGACTGCCCTGCAAAGGTAGGAAGGAATCCTGCCAGTAGATTGTCTCTGAAGGACAATCTTCCCTGGATTTCCAGCCTGCCAGCCTCCCCTGCAGACTTTGGACCAGTCAAGCCTCCCCAATCACATTAGCCAATTTCTAAAAAAGTAAGTATTTCTCTCTATACATATACGCAGGTCCTGTTGGTTCTGTTTCTCTAGAGAATCCTAACACACTTACAACAACTGTCATTTATTCATTCAATAAAAATTTCCTAAGCAGCTATTACGTTCAAGTCATTTTCTAGGGGGCAAAGATATATCGGTGAACAAACCAAGAAGCAAAAAATGTTCCAGTCTAGGGGAGGAGACAAACACATACATATAGAATTATGTAGCATATTATACAATGAGAGACAGCATGGAGAACATGAACAATCTCGGTAAGGGAGGCAGAATGTGGGGGAAGGGACTATAGTTTTCAGTGTGGCCGTCAAAGTAGGCCTATTAAGGTGTCTTGTCCTGGCCAGAGATCAAACCCGCAACCTTTTGGTGTACAGGATGACGCTCCAACCAACTGCACTACCTGGCCGAGGCCCCATTTCTTTCTTTCTTTTTAATTTTCCATAAAATAGTTTTATATCACATTTGTTCAAATGCATTTCTCTACAACTACTCCAACATAGCTCCTTTGGAATTATTTCATAACATGTAACTTTATCAAAGACTTTGAATCTCAAACATAAAACTTCAAAATATTAATTTTTAAATATTAATTTTTAGATGAAAGGAACAAGAAATAAAAGTCATTAGGTGATGGTTGGGGTTGTTAATTTCCAATAAGACACTGTGTTGAAATGTTTCTTCTGATACAGCAGTTACAAACTAGAACCTTCAAAAAACAAGGGCAGAACCAAAGTATAATAAAAGAAGCTTCTGCAGGGTAAGCCTCCCGTAGTCCCAAGCTCTGACAGAAGCAAGGTACAGCATCTTCCCTGAAAATTAAGTGGGTTTCCAGTATTTTCATGCAGTTGACTAGACACTCAAGACTTTATCATTAATGTATATTCCGTCTTGGCTCTGGGTGCATTAGTTATGCCTGAAGAGCTTAATACCCAGCCACATCCGCAGGTGGGAGAACACATTCACTGGTATGGTGATGGGCAAGAGCAGATGTAAAAGCCCAGACTGGCTGGCTGTGCTGGTGCAGCCCTGTGGGGAGTTCTCTTCCACGGAGGACGAGCAGAACAGTCCTGCTAAGGAGATCAATGGAATGAGGATGGTCAACGTAGGAAGAGACAGAAACATTCTCCTCTCCCACTTATTACCTGCCACCCTGACTTTTTT
>NW_005871388.1:1141506-1151268 GCF_000147115.1 Myotis lucifugus
CTGGATTTTGTTTTTTTCCTTTAGAAGTTCTGAGGCAGATAATTTGTTGGTAAATCAGCTTGTTCCATTCAAGGCTTGTTTTCAAGCTTCGTTGGTCAGGTCTACAGCCCTACTGCTGAGGCATGGCCTCTCCGGGGTCTCCGCTGAATACCCTGGGCGCTCACAAGGTCTTCCCACTTTGTCAGAATGCGAGTCTCCCAGCTGTGTTAGACCTCTGGTAGTGGCTGGCTTCACAGCTTCTGGAGAGTTGTCCTTGGCTCGAATCATGGAGTCTCCTCCTGTGCATGCACCCCTTGACCGTCAGCTAAAGACGCAAGGGGATACCAAGGCAGATTTCTTAGTGGGCAGTTTCCTTCTTTTGGTTCCCTGCCTGCAAATTCAGTGGCTTCCGTTTTCCTGGATCCTGAGTTCAGCGAGACTGCTGTACTTCGGGGCTCCTCCTCTTTGAGTCCAGAAAATACTTCCAGGCAGAGAGCTAGACAAGCACAGGAGTGGTCACTTTCACAGATGAAAGTCTTGTGACGCCTGCTGACCAATATCTGCAAACAGTTGCTTTGTCTATTTCGTACGGTTTTCTGTTTATGGCAAGAGGGCTAGTCCAGTACCAGTTACACTGTCATGGCCAGAAGCAAAAAATCTGTCATTATGTTTTTAAATCATTTTAATTTGTTATTGGATAATTACATTTTGGGGGTATATTATTGCATATAATTGTAAGAGTTAGTCATACAATTCATATAGGACTAATTAAGAAAATAATACCCATGATTAATAAAAAATACATAACAATGATATATTTGCTTCTGTCTCATTACATAGTAGGATAGTTACACTATTTCTGTTTCCTATTCCAACAATAGTTCTATGAACTGCAGTCTTTGGGACATGCTTCTTTTATGTGGAGGTAAAATTTTCAAATGTAACATTCACTTTGACTTGTTGCGCTGCTCTTATCAAGCTCACATACACTGATTCTTGGTATCAGTGCAAGGTGATCATATCGAGCTTAATGTTGTCTAAACAGGACTAACTTGCTAGCAGCAGCCAGTACGTTCAAGTGTTCTTAAACACTGGGCAACACATTGATGTTATAAGCTAAACAGCTCTTTCTCAGAAAAAAATTACTTTAGAGCAAAGAAGTAGTTTGTACTTGTGAAATAAAAGTGGGATTCTAGGTTATAGTTTTATAAAAGATTCTAGAAAGTCCTGTTTACTTTGGCTGCTCTTCCTCAGAGACCTTTTCCCCCTGAGTTCTGAAGCAAGCCTCCTATACCAAAAACGAATCATATTTTGTTGTACGAGTTTTTGTCACAAATTGCACATGATATCAAATGACTCAGATGCATTCTCTTCACCTTTTTCTAGACTCATTATAGCATTTTCAAAGATTATCAGAGTTTCTGGAAAACCTCACATAAATTTTATTTACATTAATTTTTTTTCTCCATTCTCATCCTCATTGTATTTCCAAATTACCTGTCACTATATTTTAAGTGTGTCTCTTGCAAATGAACATATGACTTAACTAACTTTTAAAACTTTAATCTAAGAATTTGTACTACTCTGCTTCCATTAACAGTTAGTATTGATGTGCTGGCTTCCACATTATTAATTCTGAATATTCTATTCACCTTGCTTTTCCTTTCACCTTTCTTCTTTGTACTGTATACGTTTCTTTGTAAACTCTTTAGGAGTTTAACTACTACTTTAGGAGTTATATATTCTATCTCTAGGCCTTTATACAGTTTCCTTAAGCTTTTCATATACATAGCTAATAAACCAACATCTAAAATTTTAGTTCCACCTTATTTTCAAACCATCTGTCATCAGCAATCTCACAATTATAACTACTAAACATAATGAAATGCAGCCTCATTAATAACACTTCATACTTCTGTTCTGTCCTTTAAAGACAGACAGAATCTTTAGAGCTAAGCGCTAAAAATCATGCTACATCAATCATAAATGATAGTTAATTTGGTTGTAGTTATTCACCCAACAGAAAGATAAGGCAGCAAAACTCACTGCGAAGACCACACCAAACTCTCGATGACAACTGTTGTAAGCACATCTAGTAAGTTTTTCTCACCATTTCTGGCTGCAGTAAATAGCAGTTAATATTTCATCTAAAGCAGGGAGTCTCTGGATGCACTGTTGCTGAATGGTGTTTAAGTCAGCCTTTTGTACTACAACGACCTTCGTCACAACCCAGAGATGTTCCACAGCCACTGAACAAATCTGCTAAACTGGACACAACTCTGAACTTTCAGACGCGCAAGGTCTCAAATTTCAAAATAATTTGTAAGTCACTGTTACCCCAAAATATGCAGATTAGAAATATACGTTCTTGGACTACAATTTAATCAATAACAATACATAGCGAACCATGGCCTCACATTTAGACTACATTTCAAGGCAATTAAAAAAAATGAATTTGGAAATCACTGGGAGGGGAAGATAAAAATCATGCTGATGAGGAAAGACACCTAAATATCATTAGAGAATTAAAAGAATTAGGAATTAACAAAATTAAAGTAAGGTGACTTTCCTGAAATCCAGACAAAAGAGAAAAACGGGAAAGTTATGGGCCCAACCATGCCTCATGGGACAGTGTACATTTCAGTCCATGCAATATTGTGTTTGAAGGGGGTATCCCATAATAACAGCTACCATCCTCATTTGCATTTATCAACAGGTAAAGCATAAAGTACCAGTATATATACACAGAATATGTGGACTTCCATCAAACATATTGTCATTTTCAAAGAAAAACTCGTGAGGGATTTTGTGCTAGAGCTGGTCTCTACACATGCACCTGGGCTTGTGTTAATAACCGAATCTTCATGGGCATGAAGTTTCTTTGATATACATACTTTAAACTTAGAATTCAACAAGAGGGTGGAAAAAATTCCTCATAATTTGAACCTACATGCACTTTTTCAGACTGAGGAAAAGTATTTTCTTTTATATATTATGATAAGAGAATTAATTGTGTGTATAAAATAAGTATACTGAAAAGCAGTGAGACTTAAAATTGTCCAGGAAATTAACAAAGGGAGTGAAAATGGATTTTAATAGCTTCGAGAGTTAATCATGTTCCTCTCAGAGCAGGGAAGTTTATCAATTTTATTTCAGAGATGCTTTTGAATTCCTTTTGTAATAGCTGTTAATCATAAAATCCCTTTAATATTAAGTGTCTCTTCAAAACTTAACTTAGAAAAACTTTTAAATGTCAAACTAATCACCGACAGTGATGGCTTTTCTTCTATGGGACTCATTACGGGCTTGTAATAAAAATGAGAGAGAATGTCAGTAACAGAAGTAAAGGGTAGTCATAAACACATGGGATGTGCATTAACAACATTTCTAATAGGTAGTCATTAACTCAAATTACCCAGCCTTCCCAATACAGAGACACTACAGCAATGGGGAAAGAGACATCAACCCCAACACTGTCTGATGTGCGGCTTGTATGCCAGAAATAGATATAACAGAACATTCTAGGAAAAGGTAACTCATTCAAAGTAAAGTAAATAATGTAGGTCTAGGCATGATATAGCCACTACTCTTTCCAATCTACATGGTAGATATTCTGGCAGGTAAGCTTGGTTATTGAAGAATCTACTGTTTGTTTTCTTTCCTCCCTTACTGAGCAATAGAGGGGTCAGGTGAGACAAGTGGTTGATTGGCTACCTGACTATTATACCCCTTCGCGCCCCCCCCCCCCCGCCAATTAGGAGCTGTTTTATGTATACACTAGTGGCCTGTTGCACAAATAAGTGCACATTGAAAGAAAATTAATCAGAATAAATATTTTAATATCGCTATTCACCCGTTCTCTATAACAGAAGTGTCAACCAAATTCACAATCGACAATGACAGATGGAAACACATGCGTGTGATTGGCGCAAGCGAGATATAAACTTGCTTAATTAGACCTGCTTTCTGATTTAGCTAAACTTTTTCCAGCCCAGTGAAGCACCCCAACTTCTCTTTCAGGAAACTGTCAGCAACACAGCAGTAAATATCAACATGAAACAGATTATTATTGTAGATCACGCAGGGAGAACAAAGGGTAAAATATTTAACTGCAGCAGTGTTTGACTACATTCTGTGCAGTGAGAAAACCTGAAGTCATTTTCAAGGTCCACCATTTCTTACTTCTTTTCAGTTGGGTCAAGTTTCAAAGGTTTCTAAATCTCCGTTTTCTGGCTAATGAAAAGAAAATAGAATTCCACTGAGTCTCCCATCTACCTACTCCAGGACTTCTGTGAGGATCAAATCAGATGAGGCACAGGAAAACGCCTCACAGACATTTGGTTATGCTTCATAGACATTTGGTTAAAGTGTGAAATGTTTGCACCTGGCTATAAAGCAATTCATGTTCCTGGGCTGAAGAAACTGCAAGGAGGCTAGTCATTGCTAAGGAGAGGAAGCCGGGCGTTGCTATGTGATGTCATTACCCAGCACCTACAGTGACCATTTCTGGGCTGGGCTGTGGGCCTCATTTTGCACCATGGAGTCTCAGCAGCATCAGCTGCGATTTGGTAGGCTGTAGCTCTGGGGTGGTGGCAGGGGACTGTGTCCCACTTTGGGGGAAGCCGAGTGTTGCTTTGTGAGCACCAGGTCCACGGTGCTGTTTCTCTGTAAATGGCCAGTGTGCGTCATGATAGCTCCTGTGTTGAATGTCTGCTCCCTGGTGGTCAGTGCACGTCATAGCGACCGGTTGGACAGACACTTAGCATATTAGCCTGTTATATATTAGTATATAGATACAGAGCAGCACGCCTCTAGCTTTACCCACACCCAGCTCTTCAGTCTAGCTTCCTGACTGTTCTGCCTTCCCAGGTGTGCTGCTGAGATTTTCCTGCTGGCAGTCTCAGGCTCAATTACTGAAGTTAAACCAAGAGGGCAATGGTGTGTTTAAAATGACACACAAACCAAACATGGGGGAAATTCTGCCATGAGCCCCCCAGACTCTGTATTATATAAAAATACTGAAATAGAATGGGTTACCATGACAAAAACATCTTCCTTAAGGGCCAGTGCTCTGCTCTTTGCTCCTGAGTATCATCGGGTCCCTGCACAGTAGTGGACACAAAGGACTTACTAGGTATTTGGGGAATAAATGCATGAACTGTCCTGACCATGGAGAAGGCTGCTGAGCAATTACTATTCCAAGTGAAAACCATCCAACGAGTGAGGGCAGGTGAGGCAGAGTTCCCCGAGGAACATCTGCACTTTACTGAGCAAGTATGTTCTGTAGGCGAAGCTGGGTGCACATCAGGCCCAGAAGGTCTTCTGTGCATGAACCTCCGCAGGGGAGAGTAAGAAAATTAACATTCACGAGTGCCTGTGGGGAGACAAGCACAGGCAACGCTTTTACGTGTTAATATATGTTAATATATATAAATGTGAACAAACATGTACATATTAACTCTAAGGGTAACAAGTGAACACGTTAAAATGGCTTATAGACATTTAATGAATATTAAGAATTAGGATTACCTCTGTACCAAAAAATTGGTATAATAGAATTAAGTATAATGGAATTAAGTTCACAAAATAAGATTCAGCTAGATCATCAGAGAGAGGCAGGCTATGTTCTCCCTGGTCTTTTCTAAAGGGACTGAATACATTTTCAGAATCTTCATTCTAGAGCACCCTCTGCTGGGAAAGTGCCTCAAAATGCTTGATTTCTGTGTGTGTGTGTGCTCTACAAATCATTTTAAATAAAGAGTTTTTCTTTTCTTTTCTGTCCAAGAGAACCTTCTAAAATGACAATTTCTATCTTTCCACAATCACTGCCCTGCAACGAAAGCCTCACGGTCACTATTAAATAACAACTGATGCCACTGTTCTTCCAAGCCGAGTGCTAGATATCTGTTGCGTGTTACCCCAGGGTCATGAGGGTGCTGCTGGGAGGGCCTGAGAGGCGAGGCTGGTGGGAGGAGGGCAGTGGTGAACACTGCCTACATTTCCATGGAGAACCCACGGATGTGGCTTCCCCTGGACCAAGAGGCACCGACAAGGTAACTGGCCTCCAGTCACCTGAAAGGTCCCTGCTGAAAAGGGAGGGGGCAGGGGCAGGAGGCGCCCGAGACGCACAACTCTCAGGGGAGCCCGACTGGGAGCAGAAGCTCTGAGGGACAAATGCACAAGCACAGAAAGGTCCACCAGAGAGTTTATAACCCGCATCAGGGAACAGCAAAGCGCAGGGGTTCCCAGAATTGAGGGAATCTCACTACTAAAGGAAGCCGAAGAGCTGGTGGACTACTGAGCAGCCAGAATCAATCAACAAACAGCTCCCGATGAGCAAA
Organism: Myotis lucifugus; assembly: GCF_000147115.1. Classification (NCBI taxonomy): domain Eukaryota; kingdom Metazoa; phylum Chordata; class Mammalia; order Chiroptera; family Vespertilionidae; genus Myotis; species Myotis lucifugus. Next base: position 1,147,827 of record NW_005871388.1, read on the forward strand.
AATCCTGTCCCCCTTCTCTGCCGCCTCCTCCCTGCATGGACACTGAAGACCAAAAGCCAGGGCGAATTCCAGAGGGGAGGGAGGCATGGGGGTCCGGCCATTGCTCAGGATGGCCCCACCTGTAAAACGTCATTTCCAAGTTCCAGTCTCATCACCCCCGAGTTTCTGCCTGCCCCTTCATCTTCCCTCCCTGCCAGTCCCCAAGCAACCACTGATCTGTCCACGTCACTGTATACTAGTTTGCATTTTCTAGAGTTTTATATAAATGGAATCTGACACTGTGTACTTTCTCTCCCAGCTTCTTCCACTGAGCATTAATAATTATTTTGAGATTTATCCACATGTTGTTAGGTATGTAAACAGGCCATTCCCTTTTATTGCTGAGTAGTATTCCATTGCAGAGATATACCACAATTTGTTCATTCAAGTACTTTTTAGTGGACATCTGGGTTATATCCAGTTTGGTTGCTATGACTACTCATGTCCACATCTTTGTATGGCAAAACAACCAAACTGATAAACAAACAAGGGGAAGAATTAAATAGTCCCTATCCCATGTGCTCCTCAAACCTGAGCTGGGGAGAGGGCAGCAGCATGTAAACTGGAGTTGATATCTGGTTTTGGACTGCAACGGAACTTTAGCCAAAAATGGCCTGAAAGCCATGGGTTCTGCCAGGTGGAAGGTGTTCGTCCTGGGGAGAGATGGGTCATCAGCATCAATGGGAAGCGTAAGGCTGCCTCCTGACAGTAGCTTAGAGACTTGTCCAAGGTCACAAAGACCTGTCCAATGCAGGAAAGCGGGAGACATCTATGAAAGAGGAGCTGAGTCATGAGGAGACAGCAACTAGGACACCAAGGGAAGTCCCCGGTGAGCCTGATTGCAACAGCCAAAGGGAGGAGGGCGGCAGCAAGCCAGAGAATCACATACACCCACACACTCGGCCCCCGCCCATGAGCGCCTCACACTGCACCCACAACACCGGCACTCCACATCCCAGTGATCTCGAATCCAGCAGCTACGTTCTCACCCCAGAAGCCTGCTGCAGGGTCTATGAGATGCTGTGATATAGCCTCCCATCACAGACTTTCAGAGCTGAAAAGCCCCAAAGGAAACAAGGCTTGCAGGGATGAGGTGACTTGCCTACGGCCACCAGGTAGGACTAGAATAAAATTCTCCTGATTCCTGCTGCAGTACACCACCATCACTGTAACACGGGCTCTCCACTCAGAGATACTGTTAAATGTGTTCATGAAAAACCAGGTTCAAAATGATCCTAAAAGCAACTGCCTGAAAAACAGAAGCAGCAATTGCGACACACGTATTTGGTGCATGGTTATGTAAAGGACTACTGCTTTTCTCTAGGATGTGGGTCACTAAATAAAGGCTGTTAAGAAACTGTTTGCTTCATTTCCAACCCATGTCCTGATTGCTCATCGGTACACCAATCATGGGTGACGCTGGTCTAGACAGTCAACAGCACAACAGCCTCTTGGATCCCCCTGGCTTTATCACACTCCTTTGCCAGGTATAAGAAACTCCCACATCAATATTTTTTTTCCTTGATTTAGACTTTTCCGACCTGGAACTGGATCATCAATTTAGGAGGGGCCTCAGGCTTCTGAAGGCTTATACCTACAGAACTACAGTGTTCATGTTGAAATGCAGCAAGAAGGTCCTCTCAGCTCAGAATGATCACACACAGCAGGGTGAGGGAGGATGGGGACACTCACCTACGTCAGCCTGACCTGCCTAAGTCTTACAGACTTTCTTCGCACTATTCACTGATTAGGGCCCTGATCCAATATCAAGTCCCTCAGGTCCCACTTTGTCCCTGTAGCATTTTTTTTTAAAAAAAAACAACTTCATTTATTATTTTTGTTCAGTAAAGATGCATCTCCTCACTTACTGCCATTCTTTAAACAGTCATTGCTGTCGTTTTGTGTGACCTCTTCCTCTGAGCAGAGACACAGAGCACATGGGTGTTAAGAAGATACAGAGGCCGGACATACCCAGCAGGCAGTTCCAGCCATGGACTTGCATGGTAACCGCCCCGGCAGGTATCCTATTTTGTCCATGCAATAAGATTGGTCACTGCTTCTCAAGGCTGGGGCAAAGATTTCATTAGTGAAGTTATGTAGAGTGAACATCTATTGAATGAATGCTAGAAGGATCATTGAACTACTTAAATCTGGTTTTCTTTTCAGTTGCCTAGCTAGTAGAATAGAATATACAGATGTTAAATGTTTATGATGTATCGCCCCTGTTATCTTTAGAAACTGCTTGCTCATAGCAGCATTATTTATAACAATGCTACTGGAACAATTCACATGACCATCAACGAATGAATGCATCCACAAAATGTGGTACATACACTGATGAAATAGTATCCAACTTTAAAAAGGAGAGAATTCTGACATATGCTATGACATGGACAAGCCTTAATATCATGCTAAGTGACATAGCCAGACACAAAAGGACAAAGACTCTATGACGACATTTATATGAGGCACCTAGAGTAGTCAAATACACAGAGACAGAAAGGAGCAGGTGGTTACCAGGGATCGGAGAGGAGGAGGGTGGGGATTTATTGCTTAATGGGAACAGTTTCAATTTTGCAAGATGAAAAAGACCTGGAGGTGAATAGTGCTGATGGTTGCACACAGTGTTAACATACTTATTGCCACACTATACATAAAATGAATAAATTAGTAAACTTTATTTTATGTATACAGTGGGGCCCTGACTTACGAGTTTAATTCGTTCCGTGATGGAGCTCGTAACTCAAATTACTCGTATGTCAAATCAACAGTGACCGAGTGAGACACGTGATGCTGGGCTGATGTTGTAGCGTTCACTGTGACGTTCGCTGCGCCAACTAGCGTTGGGGTATCTGAAGCTGGCTCGTAACCCGAATTTTAGCTCGCACTCAAAGCAAAAATCGGCCGAGAGACGGCTCGTATCTTGAAAACTCGTTAGTCGGGACACTCGTAAGTCAAGGCCCCACTTGTACTTATCATGATTTTAAAAAAGTATTGAACAAAAACTAGTTGCTTCAACCAAGTGCTAACAAAGAGATCTGAGCAACCAGAGTTGCATGTATTCCAGTTAAACTGTTTTCTTTTACACCAATTTGCTAAAATATACTGATATTCAGGCATTTATTTTTAGTGTTCCTGTTATTTTATCAACCAAATAATTTTACTTTGATTAAAACAGGGCCTGGTTCAATGAAATTATTAGCCTGGAAGGAAAAAATTTCTCCACAACAGCATGTTTTTGAATTTATGATGAGCCCAGAAGGAATAAAATTTGATTACTAAAATATGTTATTTTAGGTTTCCCCCCAAATAAAGGTAAAGAAAAACACATGACCTAATGTTTTTAGGTTGTTTGGTAGCATATTTTTGTCTCCCTAATGTGTCACTCAGACAAAGTTAAAAT
>NW_005871389.1:0-38963 GCF_000147115.1 Myotis lucifugus
GAGTGGGGTGGGCCTGGCTCTTTCTTCCTGGTATCTGGGTCTGCCAGACCCATCTCCACGCCCCGGCCAGTGCTCCCTGTGCGCTCACACTCGCACTCTGCAGCTACATCAAACGGGTCAAGTGTTGCCAGGCCGGCTGGTGAACAACTGTTGTTCTGGTGGGGGCCCCCCCCATGGAGTGTGAGGCTGGTGCCCACGTGCCTGGTGGCTCTCCCTGCCTGTCACGGGGGCGGGCTCCTGTTCTTCCGTTCGTATGTGCCTCACCTACGTCCCTGTCCCACCCCCGCACAGTCACCACCAGCACGCTAAGGGCACAGTGGGCCGGACCCCGTCCCCCTGAAGCCAGCGCAGGACAGGTGGGCAGAGAGAGGTGGCGGGATGGAGAAACCAAAGATGAAAACAAACGAGGGGCGGGTGGGGAAGGGAGCCGAGAACAGAAAGACACAGGAACTAACTTTCAAAGTGAAACCCCGGCTCCCTGAGGGGGCTGCTGAGGCCTGAATCTGCAGAAACAGCAAACAATAAATAAATGAAAACACGCGGGGCGCTGCCTCCCCCACCCCGTGCTGGGTGCGCGCACACGGCGGCCGACAGACACAGGGCCAAGCACGCCAGCCGTGAGGGACACGCGCTGCGGCCCGGCCCCGGACCCGGGGCAGCGGCTGCTTCTGCCGCCCGGTGTTCAGCCACGACTCTGGGAGGGTCCCACAGCTTTAGTTTCTTCCGTCAACGTCACCCACACCCCTCTGGCCCTGGGTCCCCGTGTGGGCCACTGCGGGGTTTGGAGAAGGCAGGATGGTGAGGGAGAACTGAGGGTGGAGGAAGGACAGGGGCCGACGCCATGAACTTTACGAGGACGTCAGCCATCGGTTAAACACACAAGTCTGAAACCCTCATTGGGATGGAAACAACTGCCACAGGAGAGAGAAGAGCAGGGAGCACGTTAGAGGTGCCGCATGCGACCTTCCGTGATTCCTACGGAGCACGGCAGCCATCAGTTAAATATGTTTAAAATCTCTGTTTGGCTGGAAACCGAGTTAATATGGACCAGTTCAGAAACAGAAAGCAGATTCCAGAGCTCAGGTCACGGGAACAAGGGAACCACGTTAGGAACAGCCACCGTCAGTTACATGGAAAACCCCTTGTTTGGTTAGAAGCAGCTGGCACGAGCCGGTCAGAGGGAGGAGGCGGGAGTGCGTGGTTCCTGTACGTGAAGATGATCACGGACAAGACTGATTCAGCTTCCCACCGGGCGTGGAGTGACCTAAGCGGCACCTTACTCATCTACAGGGAGCTGTTCGGAGGCAGACGGCGCACGAGCATCTGTGGCGTGGAGGGGAGTGGCGGGCCCGGTGGGAGGTGTAATTAGTGTCTTGCTAGGGGCACATCCCAGGGAGTGTGGGAAAAGGTCAAGTGGTCTTCAGACTAGAGGTGTGAACAGAAGCAGAGCTCTTTCTGCCAGAAGAAAGGAGGAGGGCTTTGTGGTTTAACACGTCCTTTAAGCTCCTCACAGAAGACAGCAAAAGCCTCGTTTGGTTGTAAAGCAGAACCGACCCGTGAGAGTTCCAAGCCTGGCACAGGTAGGAAGCTGGGAATCGGGAACTGACTGCACCGAGCACAGTGTGGCGAGGCCGGGAGGGTCGCCGCAGGCAGCGCCCTCTCCCCGGGCAGCGCTGCCCTGGCACCTGGGGGAAGCACATACCTGGGGTCTGGAAGTTGATGCGCCTCATTTCCACAGGGTCCTTGGGGTGGTGGGGGGCGAGGTCGGCGTTGTTCAGCAGGCATTTGGTGCGGGGCTCCGAGTCCTTGCGTTTACTTTGGAGGAGAGAGAAGAATCGGTGAGTGCCAGCATGTGCCCACAGGTGTGTATACACGTGTGAACACACTCCAGGCCCCGTGTATACACATGACTGGGGTTCCCAGGGTCATGCGTACACACGTGTGCAACTATAGGAGCAGCCAGCCCCCCCCCACCCCGCCCTCCTCAGCCTCCCTGGGCCTCTAGAGGGGAGGGCCAGTTCTTACCTGTCAGGTTTGCTGCTCCCAAAAGCAGGCACAGGAGAGGAGGGAAAGAAGACAGGTGAGGGTGTGCTGGCCACATGAGCCTGCTCGGTAACGGCGGGTGGCTTTCCTAACCTCTGAGCCTCGGTCTCACCCAGGAAACAGGGCTCATCCTGGTTGCGGGGCCACCACCCTCCCTGTCCAAGCTGAGACAGGGCCCACGTGCCCGCTACGAGCACTATTGTCATTAAACTGGACTGACAGCCTCTGCCCCATACCTTCCCCCTCAGGGGACTGTGGGGCCTAAAGGAGTCGAGCCTCTGGCCGGTGTGAACCCGTCCTGCCGGGCTGCGGACTGTGATCAAGCAGCTTAACTTCTGGGCTAGGGTTCCCCATCGATACCATTGAGGGCTCCCATGATGATCTTCTGAGATGACCCCCCTCACACCCTCCTTTTCCGGGAACCCCCCTTCTGTCCAGGGGAGTGCGGGGCCTCACTTCTTGTAGAGCAGGATGGCAATAACAATGCAGATGATGAAGACCACGGCCAGCACGGGCCCGATCACCCAGATGAGCCCCTCCTCGCCGTCCACGATGGGCTGGGGGTCCGGGTTGTCCAACTGGAAGGGGTCCGAGAAGGGACTGGCGGCGAACGTCTGCGCACACAGGTGGAGAGAACCTCCGTCAGCGTCCCTCCTCCTCAGAGCCAGACGCGCCTTCCTCCACACACCCCGATGCCCCTCCCAGGCTCCCCACCCGCCTGTAGCTCCTGAGAACCCTGGCCCTTGCCAACCTGGCACCCCCTCCCCGCCTGCCACTCTCAACTCCTTTCTGTTCCTCTTGCGCCTCCAGACCTTTGCACATGCAGATCCTGCGGTGCCCTTTCTGGTTGAACCCCTACCCATCCAGCCAAAGCCCCAATTCCCAAGTTCCTTCCTCTAAAAGGCCTTCCTCTTGGCAGTCCCCCGACTTCAAGTCCTTCCCTGGGCCCAGGAAGCTGGGAGGATCGGTGTCTGGCTCCGAGGTCAGGGCCCTCACGTGTTGGGGCCGGCCTCACACAGCGGGCGTGGCTGGGAGGGGCGGACACCGTGGGGACTCACGGGCTCGCTCTTCTGCAGCACGGCGAGCACGAAGAGGACGTAGCGGTGGCCGGGCTCCAGGCCTCTGTTGTCGAAGCCGCCGTACTGCTTCTGGTCCCCGGGCTGGAAGGTGGGGGGCAGCACCGAGAAGCGAGCCGCGATGTAGGGCCGGGGCGCCTCGAGCTGGCGCGAGTGCCGCAGGCTGCGCCTCTGCAGCCGGGAGATGTCCTGGATGAGCTACGGAAACAGAGGCGTGGGCTGCTCAGGGCCGGCTGGGATCCCTGGGGCTCAGGGCGGCTGGGACGTGTCCGCCCCGGGCAGGCTGGGCCCTGGCCCTCACCTCCTCCAGGTCCATGTCCTCCGGGCTGCCCAGCGGGGTCAGGAACTGGCCACCGCGAGACTTGCGCAGCGGCACCATCACAATGAAGTAGTTCCTGTCACGAGAGGAGCGTCAGAGGGGCGCCGCCTGTAGGCCGACCGGACAGAGCTGCCCTCCGGGGGCCGAGTGGGGAGTCTCCCTTCCTGAATCTCCCTTCTGCTCCTACAGTGGGGCCTATTGCCCTACAGCCCCAGCCATGTTTGAACCTCCAGGCCATCGATCACACTGACTTCTGCCTACAAAGCCTTTCCCGCGCAGTTGTATTTCTTGAATTCCTACGCACCCTTCAAAGCCCCAGCTTGCACGCCCACACATTTTTGGAGCCTTTAATTCTCCTCTGCCCCTTACTGCCACACCCAGGGGCTGAGAGTCGGTGCAGAGTGGCCTCCCCACCAATCTGGGAACCCAAAACCAGTAGGTCAGGCACACAGGGTGTCAGAAGACGTTGGAGAAGCAGACACAGGCCAGTTAGTGACTCTTCCTGTGAGAAGCACGGGACCTCCGTGGGGACCACACAGGCGGGGCTGGCGGAACCCCCATCCTATAAACACCACCCCAACACGCCTCGGCTCCAGCCTAGCCCCAACCCTGGCTGAGGAACGGAGGCTCGGGAAGGTCAGGTGGCTGGCTAAGGGGGGCGAGGGGCCCTGGGACGTCGGCATACTGGACGGGCACGGGGCTCTGGCCGTCGGGAAGATACACCATGATGAAGCCGTCGGTGTTGGGCTTGGGGGCCACGCTGGGCTTGCCGCTGAGCAGGTTGAAGGCAGTCCAGGCCGTGACCGTCTGCTGGAGGCCGCCCAGGCTGCTGCCGCGGTTGGTCAGCACGAAGTTGTAGAAGGTGTGGGGCTTGAGGTGCGTGATGAGCTTTTTGGTGGTGCGGCCATCCACGTCCAGGGTGAGCCCGTTGTACTGGATCTGTGGGCCGGGCCTGGCTCAGTGGGGTCTGGGCTGACCTTCGACCCCGACTAAACCTACATCCCAGCTGAGCCCTCACCCCAGGCTGAGCCCCCACTCTCACTGGAGCCCCAATCCTTACTGAGCCCTAATCCCAGATTAAACTTCAATCCCAGCTGAGTCCCAACTTTGAGACCTAATCCCAGAGTGAACCCCAACCCCAGACGGAGCCTCAATCCCCAGTGAAGCCCAATCCCACTCAGCCCCGAGTCCAGCTGAACCCCAACACCACCCCAACAAGCCCCAACTCCAGACCTAGCCCCCGCCCCGGCCACGCTCTAAACCGGACCCGCCCACCCCGCCTGCCGGGGCCACACCTTGTAGGGTGTGGGCGAGTTGTAGTTGTCGGGGAACTCCCAGCTGAGCAGGACCGACGTCTTCATGATCATCTTCACCTTGAAGTTCTTGGGCGAGACTACCAGGCAGCAGCCCAGCGGGAGAGAGCAGAAGAGAAGCCCGGTAAGTGCCAGGCAGGGCCGGGCGGGCGGGTGGGGTGGGGCGGCCCAGGCCTTCCCTGTTGTCCGCTGTGCCCGTGGCCTTCCTGCCTGGCCCTGGCCCGGCCCTGCCTGGCCCTGTCCCAAGACCCTGCTGGGGGAGACGGCGCGGCTGCAGAGAGAAGGCAGAGGAGAAGAGGGGTGGGGGATGGTGGTGCCACCGAGGCACGTCCCACCTTTGCCAACGCCAGAGCCTCGGGGTCCAGACTCGCCTCGAGCATCACGAGGAAGCAGAAAAGTGACCACTTACCTGGCGGGGGAGAGGGAGGGGGCTGGGGTGGGGGGGGGCGCAAGGCCCGGTCCGGCTCTGGTGCGGGGTCTCCGCGCGCCTACCTTGGTCCCGCAGGAACGTCCGGTAGCGGACAGGGGGGCTGTAGGGGCCGGGGCCCCGGCGCGTGTGGGCCCGCACTTGGAGGTCATAGGCCGTGTCGGGCTTGAGGCCCTGCAGCGTGAGCACGTTCTCAGCACCCGGCTCGGCCGCTGCCAGCAGCTCAGTCTCGCGGGCGGGGCCCGGGGCACCGGCCTCCCGGACCGCCACCGTGTACTTGACGATGGCACCGTTGCGCTCCGCAGGCACGGGCGGCAGCCAGCACAGCAGGACGGTGCCGGCCGAGACGTTGCCAGCCGCCTCGAGGAATTGCGGATGGCCGCGGGGCGTGTCCTCCCGGATGCTCAAGGACCTCCCGCCGCCTCCTCGCCCAGGCCACTTCGGCTGCGAGCCTGCCAGCCGGAACACATAGGTGGCCCCCTTGTGCACGCCTGACGCCGTGTAGTGGTCCTCGGTGGGCAGGAACTCCAGCGTGGCCAGGGGTGACGAGTCCTCTCGGCCGAACTGCAGGCGGTAGCCCAGTACCTGGTCCTCGGTGGTGCCAGCTGGGGGCTCCCAGCGTGCCAGCAGGCTGCCCTCGGGGGTCTGCTGCACCGACAGGGTGGGGCGGCCCAGCACTGTGGGGACACAGGGCCAGCATCAGTGACCGCCTGCCCGCCAGGGAGCACGGGGTAGGGTTGCAGTTTTAAAAAGTGGGTCTCAGAGAGGCCTCACTGAGAAACGACGAGGTGAAGAAGGCAGGTAGGGAGCCGCAGGGAGGTCTAGAAGGAACAGTGTTCCAGGCAGAGGGAACAGCAGTGCAAAGGCCCTGAGGCAGGCCTGTGCTAGGTGAGGGTAAGGAACAGCAAGGAGACCCCAATAAAGGAAAACACCCACAGATGTCACAGTGGCCTCATCTCTGTATCTGCTCCTTTCGTCAGGAAGCCAGACATTTCTTGCCTTGTTTACTTGCCCCTCACTGGTACCTGATTAATACCCATGGGACACAGCAGTGCCCAAATCCTGCACATGCCTTATGGTTTTCACAGTCTGAGTAGCAATGAATGAGCCAAGAGAGGTTTGGGGGTCAGGCAGAGAAGGGGGAAAGCTGGGCTCTGCAAAGGAAACCAAGCTTCCCCACTGCAGGACTTATCAGGACCTTTAATGGACTGTGCTATGAGCACTCACAGTGTCTGCAGTGGGCTCGGCTTAGCAAGCACAGCTCTAATGCAATGTCCCTGAGAGGAGGGAGAGACCATAGGAGGCTCCTTGGAGGAGGTGACATGGGCACTGGACCCTGGAGGCTATACAGACTAACCAGGCTCAGGAAACAGCATGCGCTGGGCTGGCAGCAATGCAGAGAGAAACTGTCTGGCCTGAATGTCAGACTGTGTGGTCAGAGGTGTACGAGTGTCCCGGAGAGAGGAAGGGTGTGGGGAGTGGGATGGAGGCCTTTCTACTGTTTCTCAAACACACTCCGAGCCTCTGCCTGGGCTGTGCCCTCAGCCTGGGACATCTCCCCCTTACATTTCACAGCCACGGCTCTCTCCTCACTCAGCTCAATGCTGGCTCGGGCAAAAACAGAACCTTGGGACTGATGGGAGGAGCCAGAAGGGGAAACTGAGGCAGGGCTGCCAGGAGAGGCGGCTTCCTGGGGTAGCTGTAGCGATGAGGACACCGCCCCCAAATGACAGGGGATCAGAGCCATGACGGAGGAATGACAGGGTGCTGGGGGCCCCAGAAGAGGCATCAGACCAAGACTGTGGGATAGGGGTGGGGTGGGGAAGGCTTCCGGATGAGGTAGAAACGAAGCAACGACCTAAAGGATGGGGAGGAGACAGCCAGGAAGAGAGGGAGTCTGAGCAGAGGGAGCAGCCGGTAAAGCCAGGAGGATGAGGGCGTCAGTGGTGGCTGTTAACTATCTGCATCTGGATGGAGCCAAGTAGCTAAGGAAGAGGGTGATGACGAGGAGATGGGGTTGGGCCTTGCTGGGCTCCGAATGCCCCCTTGAGCAGCCCCCACCCCGTTTGCTCTGGCGGCTCCCCCTGCCCAGCACACCCTTTCCCCACATGGGCTCAAGAACGCTCGCTGCAGGGATTCCGGGGGCAAAGGAGCCACGGGGGAGGGGTCTCATACCTGCTCCCTTGGTCACTACCACCTTGGGTTTGCTGCGAGCGCCATCGCCTTTCATAGTGTAGGCGGCTACAGTGATGGAGTAGGTGGTCTCAGGCTGCAGGTTTGTGATGACCATCTCCTGCAGGCAGGGGTGGGGTCAGTGAGGCAAGCAGGGTGAGACCAGCCCTGTCCACCCTCCTTCCAGGGCTGGGCTCAAACAAGGTGGACGTGGGGCCTGGTCCTCAGACAAAGACGTGCACACAACCTCATGCAGAGGCCCCGACAGGGAGCAGGTCCATGCTGAGATGGGCACACGCAGCCGCACTGAACAGGGAGCTGCCCTGCCCTGGTAATCAGGCTCCCACCCCATCCCCAGGGTCTGTCACTGCAGCAGCCACCAGAGGGTGCCTGTGAGCATCTGAGTAGGTCCCATCCCTCCTCTGCCCACAGCTCTCTAGGTTTCCCACCTCCCCTGGGGTAAAATCCCAAGTCTTCCCCATGGCCTAGAAGGCCCTGCAATCCCTGCCATATCTCCTCCCCGCTCTCACCTCCTTCTGTTCCCCTCACCCACTCCGCTCCAGCTACAAGGACCTCCTTACTGCTCCTCCAACACGCCAGCCCCGGTCCTGCCACAGGACCTTTGCACAGGCTCTTCCCTGCCTCCACTACGACCATTGGTGTGCTGGAAGTTCCTATACCAGCTCACGAGAGCCAATATTCAAATGTTCAGGAATTTTGTGAGCCAGTTATTAAACCCAGCCAATACTAAAAAGTAAATTATGTAAAATTACAATTAAATAAAAATAAATAAAAATTTTAAAAGCACAAAGGTATTAAATACTCAATATCCCCCTCCTAATCATTCTACTATGTTTACCACTAGGCTATTGGGTCACTTGTCCCTTGTGGTAGAAAACTATACAACAACGAGCCCCTGCACATCTAGCTGTAGCTTGAAACTGACATGGTGGGAGTATTTACGCCAAATGCTACAGATCAGGGCGGCCCGGCCCACCCATCTGGAGAGCTGACATTTACACCAGTCTACACCTGCCTCCACCAGCGCTGTAACTACACACATGTTTGTATCTCTTTCCCATTACATCCCTCTCCCACACTGGACTGTGATCCCAGGGAGGGCAGGCTCAGAGCTCTGTCATTTCTGCAGCACCTCTCTCAGGACCTAGCCTACAGAAGGTGCTCCGTCAATGACTGCTTGTTCAACCAATGCCAGAGCACCCTGCTCGCACACACACCCATGAACACCATCACACACGTGTCCATGTCCCCACACATGCACACCACAAACACGTCCAGCATGCCTGGGAGTTCAGGGGGGTCCCCAGGTCAAGAGCATGAGGGGGGGCAGGGATGCATGAACAGAGGGTCTCCTGCCCCTGAGCCTCACATTTAGACCCTCCCAGGGCCTGGGGGGGGGCGGGGGGGGGCTGAAACTTCCCTATGGAAGGAGGTAGGGCCAGTGTCATTTTAGCATCAGACCTGGGGCTCTTAGAGAGCCTGTGGCCTCCATATGAAAGGCAGGAAGACAGCCCAGAGAGGCGGCGACTGGCCCAGGGCCTCCGGAACAAGCTCAGAAGGATGAAGACGGTGGCACTACTGGCCTCCTTTCTAACCCCGGGCCCCTGCCCCCGCCCTCACTCAAGGGCCAGAATGAAATGGACACTCTGAACGGAGAGAGAAAGTTCTAGGTCAGGGAAGCCTGCAGCTGGTGATAGAAGGGTCAGGCCGGGCTGGAAAGCGACCCGGCTCTGGTCTGGGTCCGACAGGGAGGTGGTGGGGTGGAGTGGTGGGTGGGCACCGTAGGAAAGGCATCCCAGGCCTCAGAACGGCTTGTGCAAATGGAGAGGACTGCAAGTGGGGTGTGTGTGTGTGTGTGTGTGTGTGTAACTGGGATCTAGGGGCCACCCAGGTAAGAAGGATAAGGGATGACCTCTGTCTTGTGTCCAGGTCACCCCTCTGGGGTCCCCCACAGGTGCCCCTGGGCCCATTTGCCCGATGTGAGAACTGAGACTGCTAGCTCCAAGGGGGGTGCATCGGGGACCCAGGGGAGGAGACCCTTTGACAAGGGGCGTGCAGGGGTGGGTGTCACAGAACAGCAAGGCACGGCCCGCGGGAAGAGCACGCCAGTGGCCAGAGGGCACTACTTACATATTCGGCCGTGTCATCCGTCTCCCACTGAGCGTGGGAGGAGGCGGCAGGGGAGAGAGGAGGAGATGAGCGGGGCGGCCAGAGAGAGAGAAGCAGCGAGAGGGCAGGAGCACGGGGTGGGGCCCATCCCCACCCCCCTGGAAGCCACCCTCCCAGGCCCTGCCCAGAGCCCCGCCCACCTGGGCATCAGCCAGCATGATGTCCTTGATGCGCGGAGGCCCCCGGGCCTCGGCGCCCTCCATGCGCACGTAGTGGACCTGGTAGCCGCGGATCTGGCCATGCTGCCGGCCTGGCAAGGGCGAGCGCCACAGCACGCGGATGGCCGTGGCGTTGAGCGCCTCCGCCTCCACCTTCCGCGGCGGCGCGCTGGGCACTGGCAGGGGGAGGAGGGAAGCAGGAACGAAGGGGAGGGTGGGGGGTGCCGTTACTGGGGCGCCCGGCCCTGCCCCGGGCAGCTGCCCGATGCCGGGGTGACAAGTGGCTGCTGATTAACTGGGCGCCCTAAGCGCACACCACCATTTACAGATGGGCAACTGCGCAGCCCCAGTGCCCACGGCTACCTCCCAGGCCACGTGACACCAGAGGGCACCCACGCCTTGTTCTAAGGACCTAGGCACACTCCACCATCCTCACCGCATGCCTCCACAGAGCGGCTCTTTTCTCATTTACAGATGGGGAACCTGAGGCCCAGAAAGTGGATTCCATGGTCACAGCTTAGAAAGAGGCCAAGCAGGGTCTGAACCCAGGCAGTGCGGCTGCCCACTGGGTACTGGGGGTCCTTCTCAGCCAGCCCCCAGATCGGAGCCTGACCCCCCGGCCCCCGCCATGAAGAGCTGCTTCGTCTCTTCCCCAAGCTTCCGACACAATGCGGCCCGTGGCTCAGAAAGCAAACCGGGTTCAAAGGGGCTCGGTGTTACTGGGGAAGCTCCTCGCTTCATTGAGCCCCAGGCCCTCGGCACCCATCTCACTTTGCAGCTTAAAACTTTCCACCTCGCAGCTGGCCGCGGCAGGATACTGACACCCCAGAATTTGACCAACGGCACAAATCAGTCTCTCTGTCTCCCAGTAGTTGCTGGTTAAATGTTATTAGCACACAGTCAGCCTACTCTTAGGTAGGATGGGTCAGACCCAGGAAGCCGCAGATCCTGGCTCATCCCAAGAGAAGTCTCAACGGTGGGTATTTGGGGTGAGGGGACCATAGACTTTTTGCAAGTGCCACCTGCTGCTTCTTACACTTGGGTTCCATGGTTTCGACCACTGGACCAAGTGGCGGGGGTGCCAGCTCAACTTTCCGGGCACAAGGCTCAGGGAGCCAATGGTGCCCACAGGCCTAGAGCAGAGAATTCCCAGCCCAGGAGCCCAGGGTTCCTCGGGGCGAGAGCTCGCTTCGCGTCTCCCTCTCCTGACAGCGGCTTCTACCTCTTGGCCACCAGCCAGCCCCGTTTCCAGACAGGAGGCTCCCGGGCGGGGTGGACTGGGGCCTGCAGGGGTCCCCAGGCCAGGGCGGTGCTTACCGTCCTCGTCGGTGCGGATGACCACGGGCGAGCTCTCGGGCCCTGGTCCCACCTCTGTGTGAGCGACAGTCGTGATGCGGTACTCCGTCCACTTGTCCAGTGCCTCCAGCAGGATCTGAGTGGTGGTCGGGGGGATGCCGTTCACCTCCTTGGGTTGCGGGTCCTCCGAGCCCAGCGGTCGGTAGCGGACGCTATAGCTCACCAGGGCCCCGTTGTGTGTTTCCGGCGGTGGCGGGCGCCAACTTACCAAAATGGCCGTGGAGCGTGTGCTGACACACTTAACATCTTGAGGGGGGGCAGACGGTTCTATTGGAGGGGGAAGAACGTGGGGGTGGGGAAGGGAGCGGGATGGGCAGGGAGGGGGCGGGGAAACAAAAGATGGGAAAGAGAAAATAAAAAAGAAGATGATAACAAACAAAACAGGACCAAAGCAAAGAGAAGTCGAACCCAAAAGAAGCGGGTGTCAACCAAAGGTGAGATGGGGGGGTGGGGGTGGGGCTGGGAGGGCTGGCCAAGAACACTGCACTCACTCACGTGACTGAACCTCTCTGACACATAGTAGGTCTTAGGTAGTGGGCCACCACAGTCCCTGTGGAGCACACACGTGTGTGCCAGGCATTGTGATAAGAGGAGCAGCCATAAAAGCCCCATTTATTGGGTACACACTATGTGTCAGGCACCATGCCAAGTAGAATAGCAACAAAAGCCCCATTTCCTAGGCACCTACTGTGGGCCAGGCATGGTGCCAAGGGCTTCACAGAATAACAGCAAAAGCATCTGTTTATTGCCTTGGCCAGGGGACTCAATTGGTTGGAACGTTGTACACCAAAAAGGTTGTGGGTTTGATTCCCAGTTAGGACACATACCTAGGTTGCAGGTTCGATTGATGCTTCTCTCTCACATCAACCCCCCCCCCCCCCCCCGCCTTCCTTTCTCTCTAAAATCAATAAAAACATATCCTCGGATGAGGACTTAAAAAAACAACCTATTTACTGAATCCCTATATTATATCAAGCTCCATGCCAAGTGCTTCATAGAATAGTAAATGTACCTTTTAAAAATATGTTTTTATTGATTTCAGAGAGAGGAAAGGAGAAGAAGAGACAGAAACATCAATGACGAGAATCATCAATTGGCTGCCTCCTGCACGTCCCCTCCTGGGGATCCAGCCCACAACCTACTGTATGTCAGGCACTATGCTGCAGGCTTTATCCATGTGCCCTGACTGGGAATCGAACGGTGACCCCCGGTTCATGGGTCAATGCTAAACACTTAGCCACATCGGCCAGGCTAAATGTACTTTTTAATCAAACACCTACTATGTGCTAGATATTGTGCCAGAGGAACAGCAATAAAAGCCCCATTTTCTGAGCACCTACTATGCGCCAGCCACCATACCAAGTGGAAAGCAATAAAGTCCCATTTATTAGGTAACTACTATGTGCCAAGGGCTTCATAGAATAACGGTAAAATGTTTATGAACACCTACTGTGTTGCTAGGCACTGTGCCAGAAGAATAGCAAAAGCTCCATTTATTTGGTACCTATTGTGTGCCAGGGATGGGATAACAGTAAACACATTAATTTACTGAACACCTACTGTGTGTCAGAGGAACAGCAATAAAAGCCCCATTTATTAGACACCAATTGTGTGCTAGGCACCTATGGTGCTAAGAGCTTCATCAGATAACAGTAAATGCATTTATTTATTGAATACCAACTGTGTGCCAGGGGGATACCACTGCCAGGGAATAACAATAAAAGCCCTATTTATTGAGCACTTACAGTGTGGCAGCCACCGTGCCAAGTGGAAAAGCAATAAAAGCCCTATTAAGGGCCTTGGCCAGTATGGCTCAGTTGGTTGGAGTGTCGTCCCATACACCAAAAGGTCTCGGGTTCGATTCCCAATCAGGGCACATGCCCAGGCTGTAGTTCAATCCTTGGTCAGGGTGCATGTAGGAGGCAACCTATCAATGCTTCACTCTTACATCCATGTTTCTTTCTCTCTTTCTCCCTTCTCCTTTCCTCTCTCCCTAAAATCAATAAGAGCATGTCCTCGAGTGAGAATAATAAAAAAAGATCCATTAGGTAATTACTATGTGCCAGGCACCATGCCACGGGCTTCACAGAGTGATAGTAAAATACTTATTTATTGAACACCTACTGTGCTCCAGGTACTATGCTAGATAATAGCAATACAAGCCACATTTATTGGGCATCCACTATGTGCTAGGCTAGAGCTTCATAGGATAATAGTAAGCACATTTACTTACTGAACACCTACTGTATGCCAGGAGAATAATACTGCCAGGGAACAGCAGTAAAAGCCCTATTTCCATTTATTGGGTACCTACTATGTGCTAGGCATGGTGCTAAGTGCTTCATAGGTTAATAGTAAAAGCATCTATTTACTGAATACCTGTTCTACCAGAGACTCTAGAGCAGCGGTTCTCAACCTGTGGGTCGCGACCCCTTTGGGGGTCAAACGACCCTTTCACAGGGGTTGCCTAAGACCATCGGAAAACACTATATAATTACATGTTGTTTTTGTGATTAATCACTATGCTTTAATTATGTTCAATTTGTAACAATGAAAATACATCCTGCGTATCAGATATTTACATTACGATTCCTAACAGTAGCAAAATTACAGTTATGAAGTAGCAACGAAAGTAATTTTATGGTTGGGGTCACCACAACATGAGGAACTGTATTAAAGGGTCACGACATTAGGAAGGTTGAGAACCACTGCTCTAGAGGCTACCCCCATGGCTTACATCAACCAATGATGCCAATATCTTGAGCAAACTATTGTGTGCCAGTTAGCATGCCAAGGACTATACCAGAGTAATGCAAGTGCCTACTGTGTTGATCCTAGGTTCAGGGCTTTATAGAGAACGCAGCCCATATTTAGCACCTACTGTGTGCCAAGGTCTTCATAGATCAGAGTTCTGTTTTGAGCCCCTACTGTGCATCTGGCACTACACTAAGCATTACAGATCAACAGTAAGTCTTATTTACTGAGCACCTATTATGGGCTGGACATCATAATAGCCCTCTAAAGATAAAAATAGCAGTTGCCTTTTATGCAGCACCTACTGTGTGCCAGGCATTGTGCTAGGAGGTTAACTGAAAAACAGTACAATTCCCTTATATTAAACACTTACCATGTGCTAGGCACTGTACTAAGGGCCTTGTAAAACATTAATAGTTCTCACTTCTTAGGCACATACTGTGTGCCAAGAACTGTGTTAATGCAGTAACAGTAGTAGTCCCCATACATAAAGTACCTACTGTATGCTGAGGGCTTTTTGGATAACAGCCGTGGTTCCCATGTATTAAGCACACCTACTGTGTACCAGACACTATGCCAAGGGCCTTATATAAAAACTAGAGGCCGGGTGCATGAAATTCATGCACTGGGGGGCGGGGTGGTGGTGGTGGTGGTGTGTCCCTCAGCCCAGCCTGCACCTTCTCCAATCTGGGACCCCTTGGGGGATGTCCGACTATCGGTTTAGGCCCGATCCCTGTCGGACATCCCTCTCACAATCCGGGACTGCTGGCTCCCAACCACTCGCCTGCCTGCCCCTAACTGCTTCTGCCTGCCTGCCTGATCGCCCCCTAACCACTCCCCTGCCAGCCTGATTGACACCTAACTGCTCCCCTGCCAGCCCAGTCACCCCCAACTGCCCTCCCCTGCCAGCCCAGTCACCCCAACTGCCCTCCCCTGCCGGCCATCTTGTGGCTGTGGGCGCCGCCATCCTTGAGGGCGGGGCAGTCAATTAGCATATTCCCTCCTTATTGGCTGTGGGTGCTGTCATCTTGTGATGGCATGAGGGTCAATTAGCATATTCCCTCTTTATTAGATAGGATGGTAATAGTTCTTATTGAGTGCCATCTATTTGTACACATGATGCCAAGGGTTTTGCAGATAATAACTCCATGTTTTGAGCACCATGTTAGACCCTTTCAGACTGACAATGACTCCCATCTGAGCACCTACTTTGTACCTAGTGCCAAGCCAACCTCTTTTAAGAAAGTACCACTTATTGAGCACTGATTGTATGCCAGACATTGTGTCAAACACAGGCTTTGCAGAATAGTCGCCTCCATGTTTTGAGTACCTATTGTGCACCTGGCATGAGATTAACCTTGTGACAAACTGCTAATACCGTCCATTCATTGAACGCAAACTATATGCCAGCACTGTGACAATCCGTGTTTAGATTTAAAACAGCAGCTGCATATATGAAGCATCTACTGTGTGCTAGGCAATGTACTAACAATGACAGTTCCCACATATTAAGCACCTACTGTGTGTTAAAAGGCTTTATGAAATAACAGTAATAGTCTCCATGGGTTGAGCACCTACAATGGGCCAGGCCCTGTGTTATGGGCATTACTGATAATAAAACTCAAGTTCTATGCACCTATTTTGCACACCCAGCACCCTAAGCCTTTTATAGACTCAAAATGCACTCCAATGATCATACTTCATTTAACACTCATGACTCTCCTAGGGAGCTAGATCTATCACCCCTACTATCTAACACATTAATTTACTGAACACCTACTGTGTGTCAGAGGAACAGCAATAATATAGCCCCACCCCATGTTACAGATGGGGAAAGCAGGTTCAAAACACAGCTGCTTGGTTTTCTATTATCACTGAGTACCTACTGTGTGCCAGGCCCCCACCCATACTGGTGCTTTTTATATCTCACCTCCCATTTTGCAGATGAAAAACTGAGACCAGGAAATGGCAAGTTGCCTGCCCAAGGGCACGTGGCAAGGATCTGAATCTGGGCTCAGCTGTTCTCCACGGACTCTCTCAGCTTGAGGCTGGGAAAACTGACCTCAGCCTGGACCTCTATCGGCTCAGGCCTGAGGCCTGAGGGTGGCTGGAGCCACACTCCCTCGGCTGCCCAGGACCAAGAGTCAGCCTTGCTAGAGGGAGGCCCAGAAAGTCACTGGCCTTGCCCGATGTACTGGCCTTGCACGAGCACCTTCACCATCAGGCCAGCCTCTCTGCTCAGGGAACACGTGTTTATAGAGTATCTCCTACATGCACACTCTGTGCTGGCCCCGGGGATCCAGGGATGACCTGGAAGCCCCGTCTTCAAAGCCATCAGGCTGTGAGAGAACCCAGGGCTTCAACTAGAATCTCCCTCCAGCCTCCCTTCAAGTGAAAGACCAGAACCAGACACTTGGGGGTCCCTCCTTCAAAAACAGACACTTAGGGTCCCCTCCCCCATTTCTTGACCAGCCACCCCAACCAAAAATGCCCAAGGGAGTCAGGCAGGAGCAAAAAAACCACTCAAGGAATGTGCCGGAAGGAATGGATTCACTGAGAAAGGGGGAGGAAAAATAAAACCAAAACCATAATAAAATACAAAACAACAGTGAACGTGATGATGATGAGGAAAACCATAATAAAAGAAGGACGCCTTCCAGAGCACTCCCAGTCTGGTTACCTACCTTCCACTCTTCAACTGCTAACCTATGAGACTTTCTTACGAGGGAGGGAATGGTGGATGCTGAGCTACAAGGCCAGACCCAGCTCTGGGTGGGTCTCCAGACGCAAGCGGGCCTACAGCCCTGCTCCGGCCCCAGTGCGGCCGCGGCAGCTCCGGACAGGTGCCGACGAGGCAGGCGGGCGGGACGGTGTCTGGGGAGACCCACGGCTGAGTGGTCTGGCCTCCACCTACCCTTGAGTTCAGCCTAAGCAGCCCGCAGCCCCCGGGACACGCCTGGCCCTGAGTCTTGGCTGTAGTTTTCTCAGGCCCCACCCGTCTCCGGGCCAGAAGTGGAGAGTCCCTTCTCCCCCAGCCCCTGGTCCCTGTCCTGGGCCGCCCCCGAGGTCCGCATGGCTGGGCCAAAGCTGCGTTGTCGACGACCCTGGAGGCCGCCTCCTTCACAATCCGGCCCAACCTGCACAGCATCTTGGGAGCGGGTGGGTGTGGACAGAAATACAAACACGGGACTCGGGGCATCATCAAGATAAAAGCAGTTGCCTTTTACGCAGCATCCACTGTGTGCCAGGCATTGTGCTGGGTGGGGGGGGAATGAAAAACAGTAAGATTTCTGAGCAGGCGTGCTTCTTGGCTGTGGGGTGAATTTGGGCTCTGGGCTGTCTGTGCAGCCCAGAGCTGCTGGGCAGGTGGGGAGCACACAGGGTGGGCCGTCTTTGTGAACCTGCTTGAGACCAGCGTGTACTCACCTTTCGCGGCACCCGTGCCAGTCTCTCACGTGGCCACCCGAGCCACAGGACACCCTCACTGATCGCCTCACGCACAAACACGCCCAGACGCCTGTGACCTGCAGAGCGCTCGGCTCGGCATGGAGGGGGGTGGGGGGGGGGAGAGGGAGGGCTGGGGGGAGGGGGTGGTTCATCTCCAAGGCCCCTGATCCCAGCAGCTGACACTCTGGCCCGAGTTGCTGTCATTCTCGACTGACCCGAGACTCCCCCTAGGTGCACACACCCAGGCGGGGCTTGAACGTTTGAACAGTGAGGCCGCTTCCAGTGCGAGGCCTGGGTGGCTAAAGGACTGACTGAGAAGTGGGAGGGGAGGAGGGCCACGACGACGAGGGCCACGCCAGAGGCCACGCCAGGCTGTGCTGAGCGGAGAGGAGAGAGCAGAGGAGAGAGCGGGAGGCAGGGACACAGCAGGAGGGGCTTGTGTAGGTCCTGGGTTCGGAGGAGGCAGGGAGGGCGGTGTCGGGGGCCAGGGTGCGGCCCAGAGCCAGCTCCCGGCCGCAGGGTCCTGGCCGAAAGGGAACTTGCTTGTGACAGGAAGGCCGGGCAGGCACAGCAAAGAAGTCTAGGAACCTGGGAGCCCTGTACTGGGCCCTGTGCTCTCCCTGGCTCTGGTTCCTGCCACCCCTGTCCTTGGTCATGAAGACCCTGTGTTGGGGGAAGGGCCACCTGGGGTGCGAGCTGTTACAGCCACACGTACCCCTCTAGCAACTCCTCCCAAACTAAGGGCAAAACCACAAAACTGGTCCCAGAGCCTGTAGGACCCACTGCCCTGGTGGGGAAAGCGAGGCAGCGCCCGTGGACATGTCTGAGGTCGAGGAGTCAGCAGGGGACGAGCCAGAGGCGCCCCCCACCCCCTACAGCAGGCTCCTCCTGGGTCAACGCGCAGAGGCCATCTGCGTCGGCCGAGGTCCCCCCAGAAGATGAGGGCGGGGTCCGCGAGACACCTACTGGACTGCAGCGTGCGCTGCCGCACCACCGAGGTGAAGGCGCCCAGGCCCTGTGGGGAGCGTGCCGCCAGGCGGAAGGCATACTCCGTGTTGGGCTTGAGGTCGTCCACCACGAAGGCTGTGGCCGGGTCGAAGGTCCTCCCGACCTGGGGGCAGGGGCAGGGGCCGGGGAGAGAGACACAGGAGAAATGGAGACATACACAGAGAGAGACACAGAATCAGAGAATCAGACAAAGAAATGCCAACAGAGACATAAACGGACACACACAGAGAAACAGAGAGAGGGAAACAGACATAACAGACAGAGATTATGAACGAGACAGAAACACAAAAAGACACACAAAAAAGGAAATGGAGAGGCACACAGAGACAGACACCGATGCATCATGTAGAGAGTGAGACGCAGGAGAGAAGAGAGAGAAAAGGGGGCAGAGGGGAGGGGGGAAGAGACAGAGACACGGGGAGATGGAGAAACAGGAAGGAGAGAGAGGTGGGACATTAGCAACATGGGGGGCAAAGAGCGGGGGGAAGAGAGACACCAGACGTCAGGGGGACATGGGAGGAAGCGCAAGCAGGCGAGGGGCCCGGTGAGCGCCCTGCCGCCTCGCCCCCCCGCGGGCCCCGGTACCTCTCTGCCGTGGTCGCCTTCCCGGAACAGGAGCTCGTACTTGACGATGCTCTCCTGCCGTGGGGGGCTCCAGGAGAGACCGATGCTCGTCTCAGACTTGGCCTCGGCCCGGAAGTTCATGGGCTGGCCGGGCACTGGGGAGGCAGAGGAACAGAGATGGGGGAGGCGGGGAGGGTTCACCCCGGGGCACCCAACCTGCCCGGTGGCCGCCTTCTCCTCAGACTCCCGTGGAGCTCGGCTGCTTGTCTCCGATGCTTCCAGAATGTTCTCCCACTGTTCTCACTACTCCTATTTTCCCAGGGGACCCCCATTGCCCTCTGGTTGTCAGTTGTCCACCTCAATTCTCCCCCCTCTCTGCGTCCAATGGAAAAACATTTACAAACCCCCTTTTCAAATCACCCCAAGCCTTTCCCGTCCCACAAATTAAGTGACAGAGAAAGTGGTGGGGACGCCACTGGGAATGTGCAGCTCCATCCTTCCCTCCCT
This sequence comes from Myotis lucifugus, assembly GCF_000147115.1. Classification (NCBI taxonomy): domain Eukaryota; kingdom Metazoa; phylum Chordata; class Mammalia; order Chiroptera; family Vespertilionidae; genus Myotis; species Myotis lucifugus. The sequence goes on from NW_005871389.1 coordinate 19,335, forward strand.
GGGGGGCAGAGTCCCCACCCTCCTGTCCCTTCGCATGGGTTGCCTCAGTCTTCCTAGACTTGGGGTTCAGAAAGCCTGAGCCCATGAGGAAAGGACCAGAGACCTGCAGAGAGCTGGGGTCCCATACACCTAGGTGCCCCCCTACTCCCTACACGCCCCCCGCCCCGCCCCCTGCCTTTGGGTTATTTTGAGACGGGCGGCATGCAGCTCTCAGACCCCCACGGGCCCAGCTGTGAAGAACGGCTGGAAACGGCACCCCTTTGTTCAGACGCAGCCGTGGGGAGCTATCGGGTGTCTGACTGCAGCCCCGTGGACTAAGCCAAACTAGATTTTTCCAAGGGAAGCCAGAAATTTGGGTTTTCTGGGACAACTTCCTGCTTTGAAATGCCGGCATGAAGGTATTTTAAAGAGCCGCGTGGGACCAACAAACCGCCCTGTGGCTTCCAGGCGCGATCAGCCGGCTGCCTGTCAGCAGGCACATGGCACCGCTGCCTCTCCCTCCGCGGGGACCCCGGATCCTGCTGCCCCCACAGGAGCCACACCTCCTGCAGGCACCTCACCTCCCTGCTGCGTCTTGACCTGGATGGGGTCCGAGAGGGGCCCGTCGCCCACGGAGGTGAAGGCCAGCACGCGCACGGTGTAGGTCTCGTCCTCCAGCAGGCTGCCCACCGTGGTCAGCAGGCTGTCGTCCACGTTGTGCTTCTGCCAGTTGCCCACGGGGTGCTCGGGCTCCATGGTGTAGTAGATCCGGTAGCCCCGGATCAGGCCGTTGGGCTCCACGGGCTCCTCCCACTGGATGATCATGGTGGTGGCGCTCAGCATGCGGGCCTGCACGTTCCGCGGCGCGCTGGCCGGGGCCTGCTCGCCCGTGCGGGTGACGACCGACTCGCTGGGGGGGCCCTGGCCGATGGAGTTGACGGCTGACACCCAGATCTCATACTCGGAGTTGGGGCTCAGGCCCCCGATGCTGTACCGCGTCGTGGTGATGTCCTCTTTGATCTGGTACGGCCCGTCCTGGCTCTTGGATTTATACTCGATGACGTAGTAGGACACGGGGTCTGGGTTGCCCGAGTCCCAGGTGATGGTGATGCTGGTGGCTGTGTTCTCCGTCACCACGGGAGTCCCGGGGGCTTTGGGGAGAGCTGCGGGTGGGGGGCATGGTCACGTGTCGGGTGTGCTGCCTGCAGGCCCGGAAAGCTGTGTGACTCTCAGCTACACAACTGCCCTCTCTGAGCCTGGGTCTCCTTGGCAGTGACATCGGGCCTAAGGACCCCTATCCCGTCACCTAAGCCGGGGTCAGCAAACGCCGGTCCAGAGGCGAGCACCTGCTTCTGTAAATACCGTTTTATTGGAGCAGCACTGACCAATGGCCACTATTCCCCTCTGACGGAGAAATGAGTGGCTGCAGCAGAGGCTCGATGGCCCATAAAGCGGGATATATTTACTTTAAAAGAATATTTGCTGTTTAAGAAAAATATTCACGTTTGAAGGAAACACAGGCGGCCCCGAGTCCACAGCCCTCCCTGTGGTTCCCTCTGCTCAGCCACAGGGCCCTTCTGTCTGTTCCCATACACACTTGCTGTTCTAGTACCTGGAAAGCCCAGACGGCCACATGGCCAGCTCCTTCTAAAACCATCCTTAAGCCTTCACTCACCACCGAGGCTAGAAGCTACCTGCCCAGTTCCTATCACCACACAGGTTATCTCATTTTCATATGTGTCTGTCCACCCCACCAGTAGGGCCCAAGTATTGTTGACAGCTGTGTCTCAGCACCTGGATAACTGTGGCTTTCTCTCCCGCTTGTCCCAAGATGGCACACCACACCGGCCTCAGGACGCCTTCACCAAGAGTTCAATCCCTCGGCAAAATGACCAACAAACCAGCTGACCTAGGGCTCATTCAACTTTTCCTGCAAACGCTCAGACACTAAATACTTTTAGCTTTGCAGGCCTGTGTTGAGACTAAGCTCTGCTTTTGTAGCCAGAAAGCTTCCATAGGCAAGGCATGAACAAATGGGTGTGTGCCAATAAAACTTTATTCATAAAAACAAGTTGAGGGCCGGATTCCGCCTGAGGGCTGCAGTTTGCTGGCCCCTGTTCTAAAGCTGGAAAAATATTTGTGGGTACCTTCCTCTGAATCTCACCACAAACCTGAGACACAGGGAGAATCTGCAGTCCTCACACCTGACCCTCCCGTTCCCTCTGAGTCTCTGTATAAGCTATTCCTTTTCTTAAAACGATGCTCCGTCTCCTTTGGCTTATTCCCTTTCAACTTAAAGTCTTTCCCTGACCTAACTTTCCTGGGAAATGGGGCCTTTACTCTGGGGGTGTGAATGGCGCTAGGTGGCCCCCATCACAGCCCTGATCAGCCTGTATCAGAGCTACATGGCTACACAGGTGTCTCCTACTTTGGGTGGTGAGGTCAGCAGAGCAAGACCATGCCTCACTCCATGGGGGCAGGCCCAGAATAATTTATAAGCAATAAACATCTGACCACAGAACTCTCCCCTTCAAAGCCACGGAGGCCCAAAGCCAACACTCAGAGGTGTTCTACCTGCACCCCATCACCTGCCCCAGGCTTAGGGGGCCACCTGCCTCCCCCCGCCCCCCGCTTACATTTCACCGTGATCTGGGCCACGGCCTCGATGACGCCCAGGCTGGACATGGCCACACACGTGTAGTTGGCGGAGTCCTTGACGTCCGTGAGTTCCAGCACGTTCCGCCCCACGGGCATGTCATCTTCGGGTGTCAGGTCCTCAGCCCCCTGCATCCACTTGACATATGGCATGGGCGAGCCCACGGCTACACAGGTGATGTTCACGTTGCCCCCTGGCATGATCTCGTGGTTCATGGGCAAGATGGAGAATCGAGGAGCCACACGGCGGACTGGGGGCAGGAGGGAGATGCGTGGGGTTGGGTGTTGAGGGGGTAGACAGAATGCAGAGGGAAAAAGAAAGAAAAGCAAGAAGAAAGATAGAAAGGAAGGAAGAAGGAAAGAAAGAAAAAAAAAGGGGGAAAAAGTGGAAAACAATTTAAATATAAACAGGGCTGTTTCCTTTTCCCCAGTTGAATTTTTTTAAAATTCCAAATGAAAAGAAAACAAAGAAACCAAATTAAAAAACCAAATTCCAACACAAAGAAACCAAAACTTCAAAGGAAGGTACTTCACAAACAAGAGAGATATATCGATATATAATCAGAGACATGAAGCATTATTTCATAGCAACAGGGTTTCAGAGACCAGAGGGACTGGTCACAGCACAGTTACGAACACAAAAATTTATCAGCTGTTTCTCATCTTTGATGACAGATGTGGCTTCAGGGAGGAGACCCTCAACTCGCTCTCCCAAGTGGGGAGCTTCGGAGGGTCCTGGCTGCACTTGGGGGGCTCTGGGAAGGACAGAATGGAGAGGGGAGGTCAGGGGAAGAGTTGGAACCAGGTGGCACAGGCCGGGAATCTCAGCCCCCCACTTCCCTCTGGTGACTCGGGCCCCGCCCACTTCCCCGGGGGCCCTCCAGGAAAAGATGAGAAACTCTAATGAAATTTTTGTGGTTTTTGGGTATAGAAACCCTTCTAAAAGCTTCTGTCGGATCTCACAAGTTTCCATTGATAAATGCAGCTCTCAGAGTCACAAACAGCATGCAAAAGAGATTGGTTGAGAGAAGGAGAAAGAGAGAAAAAGAGAGAGAGGCAGGAAGAGGAACGGAGAGAGAGCGAATGCATGGAAGAGGCCTGGATCTCAGGGGCCTGAGTGCATACTCATGTGGGTGCCAGAGAGAAGAGACAGGGGAGGCAAGAGAAAGAGAGAACACAGGGAGCGGGACAGAGAGAGGGCGGGAGACAGAGAAAGGAGGAGGAGGGAGGGGGCCCACTTCAATGCTGCATATTAATTCTAGCGGATGTGACCAATGTGACATGCCACATCGTCACATCACAGCCCTGGCAGAATACAACAACAACGATAATAATAATAATAATAATAATAATAATAATAATAATAAATGTGGGGGATGAACTTGAACGCTGAGAAAAACGGGGACATGTCCTGTGCATTTCTTAGCGGGGAAGCGGATGCAGCCTTCGGTCCCCATCTCGCAGACCATGAAGGCAGCAGGACGCGTTTCGGGGGCTCCATTTTCAGAAGTTGGGCAGGTTTCTGGGTGGGGGTGTGGGGAAAGGAAGGGGTTCGTGCTCACAGGCACCTGAACTTCCGAATGGCTTGCGGCCCCTTGGGGAGGCACACGCCGTGGGAAGGACTGAGGGCAGCCTGGTAAAGCCTTCCAGCCAGAAAGAGCTTGTTCCTGGCTCAGACCAGGCCTTCAGGAAGCCACGTGGGCAGGTCCCCAGCCCTGGGTGGGCCAAGGAGTCTGGTCTCTAACTGTGAAGAGGGCAGAATGGAGTCTCAAAAGGCAACACAGGGCCACGTGACTTTCAGCGTTCCAACCTGCCTCTAATTTTCACATGGTAAAGGGGTACAGTTGCACCCTAAGAGGGTGCTGGTAGGGGGTGTGGCCTGCTCTACAGAGGAGGGGGCTGTAGGGGATAAAGGGAGGCAGCCTGGCTCCTCCTCTTGCAGCCTGGGTTCCCAGTGGAAACCCCAACCCCTGTTTTCTGAATCCCTGAACGGAGGCAGAGAGAAGCGGGGAGCTCTGTGGGGAGGAGGGGGAGGGCCAAGATGCTGGCAGCCCTTCGGAAAAGGAAGCCCCACGAAAAGTCCAGAGTCACACTGGAGACAGGATGGAGGATGTGGAAGGCATCCCCTGAGGGAAGGAGTGGGGGCAGGGCAGGGAGGGGAGACAGAGGGGCCATGCTGACAGACTGGGGGTGTGATGGGTGGGGGCTCTGAGATGGGGGGCAGCTCTCTGGCAGGGCTGGGTGGAGGGTGAGGGGAGTTGGAGGAAGAAAATGGGGTCCGGCCAGCCAGAGGACGTGGTCCAGGCCAGCCACCGCCACCAGCATCCACAGCGAGGCATACGAGTGGGATGCCCGACGCTGCGTTGTCATGGAAACGGAACACGATGGGGGATGAGCGCGGGAAGCTAATTAATCAAGGACAGAAAACAGCATCGACGTCCAAACCAGGAGAAACAAATGAAGAAACAAAGCGGAAAAAAGGAGAAATCCAAAACACCAACCAAACAAAAAATTCTTCCAAAACAAAACACCCAAAAGCAAGAAGAAAAATAACAACAACAACATGGAATGGGTGTGGGGCTGAAAATCGGGGTCTGAAAGGAGGAGGGCTGTGGCTTCCCCAGGGAGGTGCCCCCCACCCCTGGCAGAACACAGGGTCTGGCCCCCCTACCCAGCACCCAAGAGCCTCACAGAGGTGACATCCTCGCAGAGAAAGAACCTTCGGGGCAAACCAGCCCGGCCCCACCGGAGGCCCCTCGATAAAGCCCCTCTAGGCCCACTGCTCATTTAGGGCTGAACAAACCGGACCAGACACTAACTGCACAATAAGACCAGCTCCTCGAGGCCTGTAGGGCAGAGGTGGGGGGCACTGCAGTGGCTGAATGAGCCCTGGGACCTTCCTGGAGCCTCAGTTTCCCCATCTGCAACATGGAGACGATCAGTGACATCCTGAGGCTACGAGGCTGCCTGGGGCGGTGCCTAGGACAGGGCTCAGCAGTGCAGTCTCCTGCTGGACTTCCGGGCCGCTGGGAAGACCAATTCGATCCTCTACTTTAGGAGAGTTTGGGGATGGGTTAGGATTAAAGCATTTAAAAAAGGAAAGAGTAAGAATTTCTACTGAATCCCTATCTCGCTTGATCCCCAACAACATTGAGAGGCAAATGTTCTGATGCCCGGCTGTGGATGAGGGCGTGGAGGCTCAGAGAGGGGCCAGGGCCAGCTGGGAGACACAAAGGAAGTGGTGGGCCAGAGAGCAACGCCGGGAATGCCCGGCCCCTGCCTCGAATAGAGCGATACAGCGAGCCTTCTCTCGCGTCACCGTGGACAGTAGCAGAACCATAGCCAGGTGTCCCTTTTTGGCATTTGGCTCTCGGAACCTTGTGTGTCCTTTCCCACTGAGGACACCCAAGAGGGCAAAAGCCCCCACCCCCATGCACAGCTGCCAGCTGAATAGTGCCCAGCGACCACCAGCTGGATGATAACCAACCACCTCCATAATAAACGCCCAGGGCCATCAGTAAAAGGCTTACACGGAAAGGGATTGCTGGAACATCAAAGGGCGTTAAGCGCCGGCTTTAGAATTTAAAGATTAAATGTGAGCCCAATTTATCCCTCTGTAAGGCTCAACATCCCGCCCAAGCGACCCTGTTCACATCTGATCTTAAAATATCTTCCCTCATGCCCGGCTGGCGTGGCTCAGTGGTTGAGCATCGACCTATGAACCAGGACACGGCTCGATTCCCGGTCACGGCACATGCCCAGGTTGCGGGCTCGATCCCCAGTAGGGGGCGTACAGGAGGCAGCCGGTCAATGATTCTCTCTCAACATTGATGTTTCTATCTCTCTCTCCCTGTCCTTTCCTCCCTGAAATCAATAAAAAAAAAAAAATTTTTTTTTAAATCTTCCCTCAGGAAGTATCACAATTTGGAAAGTACCTTTTTTTTTTCAGAAGTAGGGACAAGGCATACATCTTGAATATGTAAAAGACGTGCTGTGTGAGGGTGTTAACTGTAAGTCACTTAAATGTGGGAGGGCATTTATCAACCACAGTAATTTTAGTGCCTAGAATCCCCGACATGGCCGGCAGCCATCGGTTAAACGGCTCTGCCAATAGCTATAAAAGCTGACGCCTAAGACACTTTGCCCACTTGCTTTCTCACCACCCCATCCTCTCCTCAGGGTGGGCTGTGGGAAGAGGGCTGGTCTGCCACGAGTGTGGGGAGGACTCTGCCCTTTGGCACCAGGTGACGCAGGCCCCCCCACGGGGGTCTCGCGAGGTTCCCAGGCATCCTCCCCGCTGGCAAGGACGGGCGGCTGACCCTGTGTTCTGCCCAGTTTGGTGCTGACACCCACCCACGTCATCTCTCCACCCCCGGCTGCGAGTCTGAGGTGCGGGTGAGAAAGTAAGGTGGGCGCGGAGCCCACGGGACAGGGCGGCCCCGCGGGACCCCCGCCCCCAATTACCGACCTGAATGGAGGGTCCAGGCGGGTTATAAGGGGACCACACCAGCCTTGGTCCTCAGCACGCTCCAGCTGGCTCTCGATTCCAGCTCTTCTCATCACCGAGTAGCCGGGGGGTCCCAGCGGGGGGACCCGCGTGGGTGAGGGGTCAGGAAGGTGGGCGGTGGGGGGGTGGCGGGTTTGGGAGGGGGTGGGTCGCTTCAAACCCCGATTCACATGGAAAAACAACTCAAAAACCATCAAAGCAACCGGGAGACGACCCCTCCCCCAAGCAGGAAGAGGCAGAAACTCAAAAACCAAAAGTGGGGTTCAGGGGAGAAGGGTGGGGGAGAGGGGAAGGGGAAACTCAAAAGTGAGGTGATCTGGTTGAAGCACTAGGTAGGGAACTCGACAGTGTCAGACATCTCCATGGTTCAGCAAGCCGCAGCTCCGAGGGGGGGGGGGGGGCTCTGCTGGGCATTTTGGGGTGAGAGAAGCTACCGGATGCTTCTCTGGACTCCAAAATGAGGGTGAGGGTGGGGAGGGCAGGGGAGAGACGCCACAAGTTCTGCAGCCTCCACGGGTTGAAGCTTAGATTACACCTGTCAGGGGAAGGGAGGGGCTCCGAGGCCTCATTTCCAGTCCCGCTTCTCAGCCCCTCCACTGAACCTCAGCCTGTAGCCCAGGGAGGGTGGGTACGGCCTGCTCTATGCATCTGCCCCCCAGCCCCCCACCATCCTGCCTCCCTCCTCCCTCCACCAGCTCCCTCCGCCATCAGGTAGCATGCGAGGCCTGGAGGGACCTGGCTGGACCCTTGGCCCACGGGCTGACCAGCGGCCTTGGCAAGTTGGCGTTTTGAGAGGATGTTTGGCTGCACTATCGATTTTTCTATTGGTGTTTATTCTTCATGCCCTCTCCCCCCCGTGCTTTTTGCTGCTGTGTTCTAGCAGAAAACGGGATGAGATCTGGCCAATCGACGGGCTCCCCTGGCCCCCTTTGCTGCAGCTGGGACGCGGGCTTTCCGGATGACGAGGTGTAATCTAATGGTCCCCTCACCCCCACCAAAAACAGAGGAAACAGCAATGCAAAGAGTGTGAGGCAGGCAGCAGGCGAGAGGGGTCTAGAGCTCAGTGTTCCTGCAGAGCGCCGCCCTCCCGCCGCCCGCCAAGCCCACCAAGCCCACCCTGGAGCCCCGGGTGGGGTGGGATGAGGAGAAGGGCTGGGGCCTGATCTGCCATCGCCTACCCCCCAGGGGCAAGTCCGGGCCCTTGGGGGCAGCGTGGCTGGGTCTAATCGGCAGGACTGGGGAGCTGGCCAGCAGGCCCCACGGGAAGTCTTTCTGGAGATAGAGGAGGGGAGAGGGGTTCCAGGCCCAATATCTTTGGACCAATATCTTCAACTACTCCTGTTTCGGGGGGCCAAGAGGTAAGGGGAGCACTCAGAGGTCATGTCCACTAATTATATGGCTTGAGTGCCAGAAATTTAATTTTAAAAACAATCTGTCCTATAAAATTCCGTAATATGAGTTGATATGAAAAGACCGGGGGACGGGTCTCAAATGAAAGGTTCTGAGGAACACCTCGGCACTGGGCAATCTAGATCTCCCTCTGGTGATGGGCACCGAGCCCCAGGTTCTCAGCTCGGCATTCGAGGCCGGCGGTAAGTGACGCCAGCCCCACATGGCCTCCTCCAAAACCCTAATCTTAAGTCCCTGGAAAGTGAAAGTTATTCCCCAGGTCTCCCTCCAGCTGCTCTGCGTTCTCCCTGCGTGTCCCCACCACAGGGCTGTGTGGCACACCATTTCCTGGGTCCTGTGCATCGTGGTTCGATGAAGCTCCGTCGCTAGACCAAGCGGGAAAGATACCATCTTTGGCCACGAATTCACACCTTCACGGCTTACGGTTTTAAAGAGAAAAAACAACTTTAACAGCCAGGGAGCATATAGTCTGGCATCTTCCCAGCTTGTCAAAAGCCTTGGCTGCACCTCCCCAGGGGAGTTCTGGGAGTGCAGCTGCCAGCTGAATTACAAAATGGGCCTGGTTTTGACTTTGGGCCTTTGGATCTCAGAGATGAAGTTCAGGAGAAGGGCAAGTCTGAATAGTCCACCCCCTAAACAACCCAGGATCAGCAAAGCTGGAGATTGTGAATTGAAAAAAAAGAGTTAGATTTGGAAATTCTTTGCAATTAACTCCCAGGGCTGGCTGCTCCGGCAACAATGTAAATGCTTGTAGCCTCGAGGGCAGAATGTGCCAGGTGGCCCAGATCTCGTGGGGTGGGCTGGGACTTATCTGCAAGGGTAGCCTAGCACCCACACTGGGCCTTTATTTTTTCCCCCCGCTTCTGATACTGTGGCCACAGAGCTGCCTGGGGGAATGACAGGGCACAGGAGGAGAGACGTGGCTCTGGGGAGGCCACTGATCTCACGGGAATGGGTTTGGAGCCAGGAGAAAATGAGATCATGAAATGGCCTCAGAAAAGCACCAGCAAAAAATGAGATCTGAGCAAATGAATTAGCTTCTGCCCTTCTTCTCAAAGCACTTTCCCATAAGCCATCTTATGCAAACAGGGGATCTGCAAAGGACGTAACAGGGAAACTGAGGTCCCCAAACAAGGCCAGTGCCTGGTCCAGGTCATCTGCTTGAACGCTTTACTTCCCTGTTCTACCACAACCCCACCAGCCATTTCTTCTGTGCCATGCACTACACAGGGCACTTGAGGAGCATTAATTAGCTGGATGGAATCCTCCCAGCTACCCTGTGAGCTAGGCATACTAATGATCCTTACTGTTTAGAAGAGGAAATGGTGACTAGCCCAAAGCCACACAGCCAGGAAGCAGAGGCAGGGTTTGAACCCGCGTCTGCTGGAGCACAGAGTCTGTGCTCTCACCACTAGGCAATACTGCCCCCAAAGTCCAAGTGGCCTTCAGAGACCCTCAGCTCCAACTCACTGGGACATGATTTTGGTAGAGGGGCTGGGAGACCCCTCTCTTCCGTCTTTTGGAACTTCCTTGAGGGTCAGCCTGACGCTCTCACCGTGGATTAAAAAAGACAAGAGAAATACATCTCCTCTTTTTGCATCCAAACTCCTCTTGCCAACTTGGCCCTAGGCTTAATAATTGGGAGTTAAGTGAAGGGACAAGGGGGGGAAAAGGGGACCCCAGAGAGGCTGCCTCTGCCCTCAGTGACCATCTGTGCTGGGGCGTGGCTGGGGCTGGAGATTAGGAATCTAAGTGGATATTACTGGAGGCTGGTTTGGGGGTTGGAGCAAATGATGGGAGCATGCATCGCTGAAGGTTTGCGAGTGAGAGAGACACAGAGAGAAAGAGAGCTGACAGAGAGAGAGACACAGAGAGAAAGAGAGCTGACAGAGAGAAAGGCAGAGAGAATCGGGGAGGCAGAGAGAGGGGCGGAGAGGCTCCACAGTTCTGATGCTCAGGGACTCAGAAAGTGACCGTGCTCTATGTCTGGACAAAAGACACCTGTGACTAGACCCAGAGCCTGCGAGGTGGTGGGGGAATCAGCCGACGCTGCCGGGGAGGCGGAGGCCGGGAATCTGGCGAAGTACTTCCCCAGTCTGTCATGCTACACGTTCTGAGGGGCGGTTCCGTGTTTGTGCCCAGCCAGGCCCCACGAAGTCACACACCAGCCGCCATTCTGAATGCTGCCTAAGTGTCAAGCATGCATCATTTTGGGAGGATGGTCCGGTTTAAGGGAGCCACGTCCCACATTTGGACTTGTCACTACATCGAACAAGAACTCAAAATGCCGACGGCCCATTCAGCTGTACTGCAAATGCCTGTTTTTTGGGGGGGCTGTTTGGGAGAGTGGGAGGTGGTCTCATGCTGAGGCAGACGATGGGAACCTGCCTGCTTAAGTCCCCTTCCCACACTGCTGCCTGGCAAGGCTGAGGTGCCAGATCTGGGTACAAGGGGGCTGGCTGGGGAGGGTCAGGCAAATTGGGCTGCTCATCCCACACACCCCACCAACTTATGACCACCTCCCATCATCTGTCTATGCGCCCACCCCCTGAACCCGGGCGGTCACTTTCTGCCCAGCATCCCAGCTGTGGGACCTCCACCCTCCCAGGTGGTAGTTGGGACAGGAACACTGGCTTGTAAATCACAATGCGTTTGGAGAACAACCACAGAACAGCTCAGCCCAAGAAACCGAAATCAAATAGCACAGAAACACAAGACAGAACCAAAGACAAAACGCTTTGGAGGAGGAGGGGGCTGGGTGAAAGGGATGGGAGGGGGGGAAATAACGATTCCCTCCCCCCCAAAATGAAACAAAACAAAACAAAAAAACCTCATAATTAAACAAAAGGAACAAAGAAAGAAAAATGAAGAAAACCAAAAGAGAAAAACGGAACGGAAGACGAGAAACACTCCAACAGAAGGCGTTGGGAATTCACCAAACCGAACCGACAAGAGTGGCATGCAGAGAAATTTTTACATTCTCCCAGCATGCATCAGGCCCAAGTTACCATGACGACGAGGAGTGCAAAAAACTTAGCAACAACATTACCAACAGGATGCATAGAGGCGACCACAATGCAAGCATCGCATGTGTGCGGCCTGCCCTAGGCCGGGCTGGGCGCGGCTGAGATTTTCGTGTCTTTCTGGATTTTTGCTCACGCTTGGCGGTTTTTTGTTTTGTTTGCTTTGCGCTTATTATTCGCATTCCGTTCTTTTTTTTTTTTTAGTTCATTTCTCTAGCATTTTCCATGTGCGTGTCTGTGTGTCCATGTGTGTGTCTGTGTGTATTTCGTGTGTGTGTTTGTGTGTGGTGTGTGTGTGTGTCACTTTCAGAATGTAAAAATGTGGGTAAAGAAAGTAAAAAAGAAAAAAACACACCAACCTTCTCGAAGCTCTGAGGGATGTAAAGGGGGTTTGATGCAGAACACAATGACATGGGGAGGAGAGAAAAAATAGGGGAGATACAGAGAGTAAAAAGAGGACTTCCCAAGGCTAAAAGCTGCAATCGTTTGTTGTTTTCTTTTCTTTAAACCAAAAAATAAAAATAAAATTAAAAAATAAAAAAGAACAGCAATGACCTTTTTCCTTTCCTCCACTCCTTCCTTGACAAACACGATCTATACTTGCCTTCCACAATTCTTTTTTTTAAGTTCAATTATGGAGCGTCTGAGACCCAGGCAAAGACTGGGAGGCTGGATACCCCCCCAAAGGAAGGAGGCACATGCCGGGGACCCCACCTCTGGGGGGCTGAGGACACAAGGGCCCCTCTTCCTCGGCACAGCCCGGCTAGAGGCCCGCCCCCACCCTGCTTGAGCTCTGCCAGACTGCTACACCCCATCCCAGGTGTTTGCAGAAAAATAAGCAGGTTAGACAAAGACCAGTCAGTTGGAGCCATGGACGCACTAGAACTCACCAGAGGGGCCGTGGCAGCGGATCAAATGCGTGCCCCCTGCCCTGCCTGCCCACCCGCCCGCCCGCGTCCCCGTCCCCTCCCTCCATGCAGCCTCCTCCTCAGAGAGCAGATGCAAAACCCAAGGTGCAGAACCAAGGAGCGGCTTCCGGGCCGGTGGGCTGCGGTGCTTGGTGGGCAGTGGGTGAGGGAGGAGCCGCCCGCCTCCCGGGTGAAGCATGGCAGGGGTGTCGAATGGGGAAACTGAGGCCTGGAGGAGGGCCGTGCTGGCGTCAAGGGTACAGAGCCAGCTGGGACAGGGACAGCCCTGAGGTCTGAACGGCAGGCAGGCAGAAGCTGTTTCTACCACAAATCTGATCAGGCAGGAGGTGGAGGAACGAGAACAGTGGAGGAGGCGGATTAAAATTTCTGAAAGGACCGAAGAGAAGCAGCACAGGGATAAGGGGGTTGCAGACACATCTGGGGGCAGGGGAGCCCCCAGGGTCTTTGAGGGGCCAAGGGACCCCAAAGGAAGTATGTGTAGATGCTTCCAGGGGCTTCCTGGGGGGGGGGGCGGGGCTGGGGCAAGAGCCCCATGCCTCGGGCGGGAGAAGCCTGGCTGGCTGGACAGACCCCGGGGGCGCTGGGGGCAGGTGCGGCTGTGCCCTGGTCTCGCTCTGGCCCCCACGAGTCCTTTCTGAGGGTGACTGGGAGAGAGCACTGGGCTCGAGGAAGGCTGAGGGCCAGCATGGGGGGCACCCTCGAAGACCCCTCCCCAACTCTTAGATGGAGGGCGCTGGAGGGGGGGGCAGTGAGGCGAGTTACGAGGTCACGGATTTTGGAGAAGCGAAGCGAGCACATGACAAGGGAGGCACGCACGACACACCACAGAAGAAGCTGACTGGGGTGGGCGGGCGGGTTGGGGCAGAGGCCTGCAGACTCCCCCGGCCCTGTAGGCTCAAGACTGACCTGACCCCCCCTACCAGGCCCTGCCCTGTTCCCTCCTGCTACCCCCCTCCAAGGCCGGTACCCGACTCGGGCGTCCATCACAAGGCACAGGGGTGGGGACTTAACTGCCCCATTTTATAGGCAAGGAAACTGAGATCTGGAGAGGGGCGCCGCCTGGCCCAAGGTGCTGCCTCGACTGGGCACGGGTGCCCTCCTGCTCAGGTCTGCAGGGGACAGGGGAGCCCAGAGGCTGCGAGCCCCAGGAGGAGGATGGGATGGGGCGGGTCCCTGCCTTCGACCTGGATACGGCGTTCCCTACCTCGCACGTAGAGGTTGGCAGGCGAGGAGTAGCGCACGCCGGCGCTGTTGGTGGCCACGCACTCATATTTGCCCTGGTCGGTCTCCTCGCTGCTCTCAATCTGCAGAGCCCCTGTGGGGAGAGGGGAGAGAGTTTGCCCCGTCAGGGGAGGCCCAGGGGTGCCCGGAGGGCTCTCCCAGAGCCCCACCTGGCCCGGCTCTGGTTCTGGCTGGGCCGGAGAGGCAGACGAAAGAGTTGCGTTAGCCGGCGCCCCCCTGGCTCGTCTCCCCCCGCCCCCCAGCCCCGTGCCTAGCCCCATACCATCCTGAACACACCACTGTCACCGTAAAAGCGGCTGGTCATGGGGCTGGGGCTTCATAAACGGCTGCCAACATGAACTACCAGCCGGGGGAGCGTGTGCCATGAAGGTGTGTTTGCAAAGGCAGGAGTGACGCTGCCCAGGCAAAGGGAGAGACGGGTTAGCATCTGCAACCCACAGCGGTCATTCCGAGACCCTGGGGACCCGACGGGCCACCCTGGTGATGTGGGAACCGGGAGCTGGGGTGCTGTGCGGGTTTTACCCAGTGCCCGTGTGTACGGGAACATAGGTCTGGGTTCCTCACGTGTGTGTGCAACACGGGTCCCGGAGCCCCCAGTGCCGTTAGTCAACAGAGGCAGGGCTGTCATTCTTTAAGGTGTTTGAACAAAACGTCAGGACTGGGTCACCCCTGCCGACAGGTCAGCGGTTCTCAACCTGTGGGTCGCGACCCCTTTGGGGGTCGAACGACCCTTTCACAGGGGTCGCCTAAGACCATCGGAAAACACATATGTAATTACATATTGTTTTTGTGATTAATCACTATGCTTTAATTATGTTCAATTTGTAACAATGAAAATACATCCTGCATATCAGATATTTACATTAAGATTCATAACAGTAGCAACATGACAGTTATGAAATAGCAACGAAAATCATCTTATGGTTGGGGGTCACCACAACATGAGGAGCTGTATTAAAGGGTCGCAGCATCAGGAAGGTTGAGACCCACTGAGCCTGACTCAAAGGATTTGTTGGTCATGAGCGGATAAAAATTTAAACAGGCCAGTTCTCTCAAGCATATTTAAAACCACAGGCCCAAATCACAGCTCTGCGTGCCCTCGAGGTCAATGAAAACAGGGCCAAGTTCCCCTCAGCACATTAGAAATCACAGGCCCAAAGCAGACGCCACTTCCCACGAACACAGAAGAATGAATGAAACTTCTCAAGAACACTTGAAAGCACAGGCTGCGATCGAGCACTACAGTGCCCGTGAGTGAATGGGAATGAGCCCAGGACTTCCCCGCGGAATCCTGAAACCAAAACCTAGGGCACGGCACAGCCTCACGTCCACAAGTAAGTGCAGAGGAGTGGACCTCTCTGAGCGGGTCCGAATCACAGGCCTGGAGCCGCGTGCTCAGGGACCTGTAAATGAAGACGTGAGTATCTCCAAGTGGTTAGAATCGCAGGCTTCGGTCAGGGTCCCTGGCACCAAGATTCCGGAAATCCAGTCCAAGCTCCAGCAGACCCCGCCTCCTAGCTTTGTTCGTGGCTGCCCCAGGGGAGTGACAAGGGACCCGTCACTTGGGAAGCGGAGGAGGGTCTGCCCATTAACATTCCTACTTTCCCCCAACTTCAAGGCTCTGTGGAAGCAGGAAGGCAAGTATTACCACAGAGGCCCAGAGAGGGCAGAGAGGCTGCCCAGCTCACATTGCATTTCATAGAAACACCGAATTAGACACGGACTCTTTCCTAGGGCTCCTATTCAGGCCCATTCTAGTCTATTCTCTGGGGCTAAAGTCAGACCTTTGAGACTGCCTGTCTCCCTGATCCCTCAGGCTGCAACCTCCAGATCCAAGCTGCAGAGCTGGGAGACCCCTTCTGTGCTGGTACACTCACTTTACTGATGGGAAAACGGAGGCTGGAGATGGACAAGGGCTGCATACAGAGCAATGGTCACAGTCTGGCCTCTCCCACTCTGGGTGGGCATGGGAGGCGCCTGAGCAGGAGGCGGCCCCACGCCTGCAGCCAGGTGGCCTGAGGAGCCACCATGGCCGGACTCAGCCCTCGAGCCACAGACAGCAACATAGACACAGAGAATGGAAGAACTCTGGGCAGGGTGTCGAGGAGGAGACATGTGGAGGGGGGCCCGGGGCAGCCCCCCATGGAGCCTGGGGGGCGGGGTGGGCAGCAAGAGAGCATGAGTGGGTGGGTGAGTGAGTAGAGAGCCTCTTACCTCGGATCGGAGTGCTTTCTGTAAGGGAAGCAGAGAGAGTCAGGTGAACGACGGGAGGCAGTCCTGGGGGCCGGGGGGTCAGGCCAGGCCATGAGCCGAGCCAGCCTGGGTCTAAGGACCTTGCAGACCCCGCCGAGGAGAGGGGGCCAGGCTCCCAGGAGCGGGGTGGGTCTGAGGGCTTGTCAGTCAGGAGGGCTTCCCACAGGCAGGCAGGCAGGCACTCCTGGGGAGGGAGGGCATCGAGGCCCCGGAGGTCTGTGCCGGGCCAGGCCTGCTGGCTGCCTTCCTTCTGGGTGGAGGGAGGGAGGTCGATGACCTCCCTTCCTTTTTTCCTTCTTGGGAGGGGTAGGGAGCAGTAGGGATCTCAGGAATCGTGTTAGAGACAGTGGGAGACGGGTTAGTGCCCCAGGGCCGGGCATTAATAAAGCAAAGGGAAGGTGTTACAGACAGGCCAAGTAGGAAAGACAGGGGAGGGTAGTGAAGGGGGTCAAAGGGCGAGGGAGGGCCTGCAGTCTCCTTTACTTCCAAAAGGAAAAGAGGAAAAAAGGGCTGTGTGGGTGTCCACGTGGGTACGGGGGCAGAGACAACTCAGGGGACAGGAAAAGGAGGTCCCGGACTAGAGTGCCCCACCCTCTGCTCATCTTCCAGGGGAAAGGGGGTATCTCACCAACTCCCCCCATGACAGCTCATAACCCTGCTGAGGACAAGGGGACCCCAAGGCCAGGGCAGAGATGTTGAGGGTGAAAAAAAACAAACCAGCTCCTTTGCATGGCCCAGGCCCATTTTACAGATAGGCAAACTGAGGCCCAGAAGGGCCAGGGAATTGTCACACCATGAGTCAAAGGCAGGGGTGGGCCTTGAACTCAGCTATCCAGCCTATCAGGTCGGGGGCTCTCTAGCCTGAACTTTTTGGAACCACCATGTTCTCTCTCACAAAATCCTCAACCTGACAAGGCCACTCTCTCCTCTTTACTGAGAAGAAATGAGAATTTGCCTAAGGCTGCAACGTGGAGAACTAGAATCTAGGGCAGTTGGGAGTCTGGGTCAGCCCTTGCTTTGGGCTATTTCACTACACATAGATTATGATGGTAGAAGCTAGAGGCTAGCGAACAGGACTTCTTCCCAAGATGCCCAAATAGACCATGGCCACTGTAGTGAGAGGAAAAAGATGTAGCCAAAGAAACATAAGAAGGAAAAATCATGGGCCGCTACCAGTCATTCTCACCTTAGTAAGAATTAGCCCAGCAACTGGTTTCAGGGAATTCAGGCTAGATGCTGGGAAAAGAGGATGAGCAGAGCCCATGATCAGCACAGTTAGAAAACTCCCGTCTCACTGCAGCCCCGGACCCCGGGCTTCTGTCACTTTGCCTTTTTCCAGCAGTGCCAAGGCCCAGAATGGGGCAGGTAGGTTGTTGTATGCAAAGCTCCTGATTTCCCCTCAGCACCCAACCTGGGGTTGGAATGCCCCGTGTGGCCTTTTTTCCTCTTTCCCTTTTGGGCTCCTCTCTCTGCAGCTCCCTGGCGCCTGACTGGGGAGGGCTGGGTTAGTAAACATGCCACGTGGAGTGGGTCACAGTTACGGTCACGGTGGCTGTTAGTCTGAGGGGGAGGGACAGGGGGACACAGAGGGAGCGTTAGTTGTTGACATGGTGAAGAAATGAGACTTACCAAAGGTTTCTGAACGTTTACAACAGAGGGACAAGAAAGAGAGAACAGGATCATTAACGGGTGGTTGTGCAGACGCCTGTAAACTCGTGGGTGCGGGGTGCGGAGGGAGAGGCAGAGTAATCAGATTTATTAGGATTCATAAAGCAGCTTACGTTCACTGAGCACCTACTATGTGCCAGGCGTTCCATCCTGGGCCCCTCACAATAGCGCCAGGGACCGAGACCCAGAGAGGACCTGCTCTAGGACACAGCTGACACCTGACCCCGGCATCGGGTCCTGAGGTCCATGCTCTTAATCACTTCACTATATAGGGGAGACAATGGTGGAAGCCGGCAGGGAAGCAACTGGATTCCCAAGGTTGCCATCACTTCCCCAGTTGAACCCCCAAAGCTGCAAATATTTCTGGACAGGTCGGGGGGGGGGGGTCAGGCTATCTCTCTCCCAGGTGCAGAAATTCTGGTCTTAATGTCCGCCCTTATTCAGGGCCTGGGTCTTCCCTGGGGAGGGAAGCAGAAAGCAGAGGGTGGGCGGACAGGGTCCTGGGAAGATGTGGCCGGGCAGTGAGTAAGGGGCATTGAGAACGACTGGGAGGCCTCAGGCACGGCTGGCTCCCAGGCGGAGTCCTCAGAGGAAGGGGAGAGAAAGCAAAAAGAGGTGTGTTCCAACGTGTGCACCCACAATGGACTGAAACATGCGTGAGTGCACACGGGCACAGCCCCACCACCCGCGTCTGCACGCACAGGGACTGTGCCCGAGATGCGTGCACGTGGGGGGACTGCACTGGGTACAGGTGCACGGAAGGGACGGTAACATGGGTACACATGTGGCTGAGATGCGCACAGACAAGCTCTGCCCTGGGAGGGAGGAGGCGAACCATGTGCTGATGGCATGGCTGCATGTGCCACAGGTCAGATCACACAGGGAGCCCAGACAAACACATGGACGTGTCGTGAAGCAGGGAAAACGGACACAAGACACACACAGCCCCCAGACACATGGACGCACAGATGGGGCACGTGGGTGCTATGCCGAGACAACTGTGCTCCATCCCTGAGGTGACCGAGGCCTTGTGCTCTGCCCCCAGGCCCCTAGCCCAGCCCGGGCCTAGACAAGCAGGCTAGGCTGCCTGTCTGTGCCCCATAAAGACAGACCTCACCACCATCCTCTGCCTGCCTTTGCCCATAGCTTCCTTACTGCTTCCGCCTTGGAGACACTATGCCTGCAGCTCCCCATGGTTCCCCACACCTTACCTGCCTGTGTCTCACTCTCTCCTCTGGAGACGCCTACTACTTTAGCACAGAAGACCCTCTCCCTAGGCCACCTTCCGTGGCTCCCATCCTCTCTGCCTGTCTGTCCCCCTGTGTCCTCACTGCTGGGCACCGCAGACAGCCACCATCCTCTGTGCCTCACTGGGAACTCACTGTGCAAAACGGCCCATTATATGCCCACTCAGCAATAAAGAACTCTCCTCCTATCATCTACCACAGCTCCATCACCCCTGCCAGTCTGTGCCCCATTATATCCCCACTGGTCCAGCTCGGAAGACACACCCATCGTCAGTGCCCCGCACGGCTGCCCCCCATCTCCGCCTTTCTACCTCCCATCAGCCCACAGGGCCTGGGCCCTGGAGATGCTGCCCTCCCCCTGCTGCCCTCTGTGGCTCCCAGATCCTCCTGGCCACCTGCACTCACCTGATCTCAGCTGCTTGATGCGCCCGTTGCTGGCACTGGGGTCCACGGGCAGGAAGTCCTTGAACCAGGTGATCTCGGGGTCAGGGTTGCCGCTGGCAGCACACAGCATCGTAGCCGTCCGCGTCCGCTCCACCACCTTCAGCTGGGGGCCCATGTCGATGTTGGGGAAACCGGGGGGCAGCTGGGTCCTCTGAAGGACAGAGAAGGGAAAAGCAGGGCAAAGGCCCAGTCATCACGCGCAACCCCTCCAGGGCCGGGCTTGGAACAACCGCCCTGGAACGGAGCCACAGCAGCAAATTCCTTCCGCGGAA
>NW_005871389.1:40267-55530 GCF_000147115.1 Myotis lucifugus
TGCCTCCTCCCAGGGCTCCAAGCTGACCACAGTGCTGCCACCCTGGAGGGTGCTGGAAGAGCCACATGTGGGGCCACCTCCCACCTAACTGCTGACTGTGGCTCATACTTGAGAGGGTCAGGGTATCCCTGCAGGTGACAGGAGCAACCCACCCACCTGAGAGCTGCAGAATGGCTGGTGGCCAAGCTGGCTTGTTCAAACGAGAATAATACCAATGACAATTAATATTAATAATTTCAGACAGAAAGACTTGATCAAGTGCTCATTCCCCGAGTAGCACTGCATGAGCCTCTCACTTGTAGCGACTGCTCATCTCATCCATGAAACCATCCCTTGTGTTGAGCATCATTATTATCCCACTCTGGAGAGAAGGAAACTGCAGCCCAAAGAGGTTCATTAACTAATGCAAGGTCACACAGCTTCAGAGTGGCAGCGCCAGGATTTGAACTCAAGCTGCAGGCCCCCGGGCTAAAACCACCTTGCGAGAGAGAAGGCAGTAGAGAGCAGCTGGGCAGGGATTTGTGGCAAGGCTGTCTGAATGCTGCTGGTTTATAATGAGGAAGCCATTTTCTTGTGCCCCACTCCCAGCCCACCTGAAAGACCAGCAAACAGTCTACTGAAGGAGTGTTACCAAAGGATTCGTGTGAATGTATGAGGAAGTGTGTGTGTGTGTGGGGGGGGGGGGGTGCAGCTGTTTCTGCCCGTCTAAGGGACTGGCACACCCTCGACTGCAGGGAGAACTCTGCTAATCAGAGTCCTCTGTTCCTCCAGCCACAGTCACTGGCTCCGGCATGGGCAAGCTGGGCTAGGTGCACCCGTCCTGGGCTATCTGGTCCTCCCTTTTGGGTGGGGGCTTGGAAGCCTGGAGTGACTGAGGCATCTGAGGATATATGTAGAAGAAAATAAGCCCGGAGGCAGAGGGTGAGCTCTGAGAACCCTGTATGAGCTCCTGGATCCAGCTGAACCTGAAGCTGGATGCATACATTTTCATCACATGAACCACTGAATTGTTTTTCTTACTTGAACCATTTGGGTTCAGTCAGCCTCTTGTAATCAGAAGAGCATGACTGAGATAAAAAATGAGGATGGCTCTAGTCTCTGAGGCGCCTCTTTGCTGCAAATGCTTCCTAAAGCAGGCTCTGGGCTCAGTGGTATTCGGGGCTAGAGAAGAGAGATCAAGGTCTCCCAAAGCAAGACTTTCACGGATGCTTTTGGTGTTTGTCCCCAAAGCCTCGGGCCCAGTGCCTCCCCGCCGACACGGGGAACCCAGTACCTCGGAGGACAGTGAGCTTGGCGTGGACCGTGATCTCCCCAACGGAGTTCTGGGCCACGCACTCATACACGTTCTCATCCCGAGGCGTCCGCAGCGGCTGGATCCTCAGCACGGCCCCCGCACTCCCGTCAAACTCGATCGTCTGCCGTGGGCAGGGAAGAGAGGTCAGGGCCAGGCTGGGGTCCCAGGGGTCCAGGGAGGGGAGCTGGGGGCTGTACACACCTGTGTGAGGATGTCCTACGTGTATACACTAAAGGCAGAAAGCTGGGCCTGGGTATGTACAAGTAAAGATGTTATGTGTACATGGGTGTGTGCCATGCACATTAAGCGTGTGTGACTGGCATGTGAAGGCGTGTTGGGTGTGGAAACATGCCTGTCTAATCATGTGCCTGTGTCCAGATTCCTTTCTGTGAGCAGTGGTGCGGGCTGTGAGTCTGTGTGTCAGATAAGACTCAGAGAGGGCAAGGCCCTTCTCAGGGCCACACAGCATGAACATGGCAGAGCAAGCCAGCCTGGCAGGGCCCGTACTGGGCAGGCGGGTGGGGTCACATGGCGGGGAGTGAGTGGGAGAAGGGTCCCGCTGGAGAGGGTGCCCAGCCCGGCTTGCCCGGCCCTGGCTGCCCACGTTACGTCGGGGGAACATTTCTGTGACGACTTTCATGACTGAGCCGCCTTGGCCCCAGGCTACCTCCCCACACCCCGACTCACCTCAAAGCGCTGCGAGTTGACTTTTTTCCCCTTCTTGTTCCAGGTCACCCGTGGCTTGGGGTCACCCGTGGCCTGACACACAAAGGAGGCCACACCTCCCGACACGCCGATCTGGTCTTTGGGCTCTTTGATGAACCTGGGGGGCTCTGGGGATAGAGCAGGAAAAAGAGGGGCTCCAGTGGGCCCAGGTAAGTGGCCAGGACCTCGTGGGGCCATGCAAACATGCCCCCTCAGCCCCCCTGCCTGGCCACGGAGTTACCACGTGAGCTCAACAGGAGGCCTGGAGAGAGGAGGACGGTGAAGAAACGATGCCATTGATTGCTCCTCCCCCCCCCCGCCCCCCCGCAAGGACCTGTGGGTGCCCCGGGGTCTGCACAGCCCTGCCTCACCAACCACCACCTGGATCAGCAGCCACACACACACACTTGTATGTGGACACAGCCTCATGTGGGCCTACACGCTCAGTGCACAGGGGAGGGTGGAAGGGGAGGCCCCCCGAGATTCTGAGGTCCCCAAATTCAGCACCTGGAGGCCCCCCAGTGGTGACTAGCCAAACCCTGAAGGGTCTTTAGTCTGGAAAAGACTTGGCAGGAGATACTTGGTCTAATCCCCTAGTGAGACATGTGGGGAAACTGAGGCACCAAGCAGGTTAGTAACATCCAAGATGAGTGCCACCTAATCCTTCTGACAGTGCTGAGGGGCAAGGCCATCATAACTCCCATTTCACACATCAGAAAACCGAGGCACTGGCCACACAAGACACTTGCTTCAGACACACGCAGCTGAGGAGGGATCGGAAGCAGGCTGGCGCTTGTGCCCACGGTGTCTGCCCCTCACAATGATCTGACATCGTCTCTCCACCAAAGTGTCACCTGGGAACTACTATGTCTTTAACAGCCTTTGAAGCCTCAACTCTGTACCCAGGACAGGTGGCAGGATCCAGCCAGAGTTTAATAACATTGTTTCCTTTTTATTGACTTTTCACAGTAACCTCTGAATTGCCCAAAGGGATACTGAATTTCCATTCACAGTCCAACTACAAGGTGTCTCATAAAATGAATTCAGTTACTGCTGAGATTTTTACCAGCAGACTCAAGGACTGCACATACGAGGTCCCGAGGGGAGTAATCTATATACCCAACCAAAGGGGAGTGATTAAATGAATACTGGGCTCAGCATGAAGTGGAATACTATGCAGCTGTAAAAAGGAAACAAGGATGCTTTTCAAAGGAACTGTTAGGAGGAAAACAGCAAGACATACCATGAAATGAAAAAAAAAGGGCTAAAAAAGTGCAGTGAATGCTATCATTTGTGTGAGAAGAAAAATGAAAGGGGGAAAAGAGAGAAAGAGAGAGAGAGAATGAATTTAGAAATAGTGGCTTCCTCCAGGGACAAAAACCATGTGGCTAGACACAGGAGGAAGGAGCACTTTTTTTAGATTTAGAACTATTTAAAGAGAATTTTAAAAATTTTTTAAAGGATTGAATAAAAAGGTAAGCTAATTAAAGAAAACTATTAAGTAAAAGTTTGGGTCTGAGGAGAGGCAGAAAGAGGCTGAACAACTCCAACTATGGCAATACTGGGCCTCTGAGCCCCCAAAACCAGCGGACAGAGCAGCAGGCCACCAGGTTTCCGCTGGAAACGTCTTAGCTGCTCAGAAGCACCAAAAAGCGCAGGGAAGCTTCGGGTCCCACGGCCGGGCGCCCCGTTTACCCCTCTCACGGCTCGGGCTAGGCTTGGACAAAACAGAGTGCCCATCGGTGATCTGACGGGCCTCACCGCCCTCGTCCAAGGCTCTGCTCCCATTGATGCGACATGTGCCTACGCTGGCATCTCCCCTGAAAATGGGCAGACCCACCGCGTGTGGCCAGTGTGACCTCATTCACCTCCTGTGGATCCCTTCGAGGCAGTGACTGGTAATCCCATGGTACAGACGGGACTACACAGATTCAGGAAGGTTAACAGCCTTGCACAAGGTCACACCGCTCAGAAAGGAGAGCACCTGGATTTGAACCGGGGCCTCTCTGTCCCCAAGACATCTTACGCTCCTCTCACCTCCAGCCTTGAGCCTGACGTAGATGTTTTGCTCCGCACTGAGCCCTGGGCTGGGCCTGAGCCTGGGCTGGGCCGCCGCCCTGGCCCTGGCTGCTGGCTGCCCCTCCTGAGCCTCAGGAATGGTGACGGGGGCCGTAGGGGTCCCTCAGCCAAGTCACGGGGAAAATCACTGCGGCCAGGTCGAGTCTCACTTCTGGGAAAATGCTCCCTCAGAGCCGCTGGACGGAACAGAGCAGCTGCGGGAGGCACAGCTGTTTATCGGAGCTGGGACACCCCCTACACCCACCAATCCGGGGAAGCAGACCCAGGGGGAGCACTGCGCCTCCTCCCCCCTGGAGTCCCTCCCTCCTCTCCTCCCTTCATCTGGCAGCTCCAACCTCAGCTGGGCCAGCACCTACCCTGGGAGCCTTCTTAGGTTACAGCAGGCTGGGTCAGGAACCCCTTTGTCCCCACCACTGCCTGGTGTCCCCATCACAGCCCTGATCCCACTGGGCTGAAATACCCGGCTATGTGCCACAGGGTGGGGTGGGTACAGGAGCTCACTCTCCGGGACCCCATCATACCTCCTCTGTGTCCAGTGACCACTGAGAAAATGGGGCTCTTGACTTTGATGCGTATTAACACCAGGCCCGATGAAGCTGCCTACTCGCTCCTGGGCTCCCCCTCCCTGCCAGACGCCTTCTCGGCCTCTCCCGGTGGCTCCAAGATCCCAGCCAGCCCGGGAGAGCTCTCTAGCCACTGCATCTACCACTAGAAAATTCCTTGTGGATTCTCGGATTCTCTCATTCTCTCCCCTCCTCTTCTTGGCAAAGGAGCCCGGGACCCAAGAAGTATGCACTGGGTATAGCTGCAGTTTGTGCCAGCAAGCGCTCATTTTGTGCTAGGCCTGGTGGGGCTGAGCACTATTCTTCTACCCATGTCACAGACGGGCAAAACTGAGGCTCAGAAAGGGTGAGTGACCCGCCTGGAGTCACCCAGCTCGTGATGGGCAAAGAGCTTAGATTCCAACCCGGCCCTATCTGGCTCCCAAGCCCTGCAAACAGCAGGCTTGATAACTGGGGCCGTGGGTCTTCATTACTGAGAGCACTCCAGATGCCCCGTTTCTTAGATGAAGAGACTGAGGTTCCGAGTGGTGATGCCAACAGCACGGAGGCTGGGAAAGGCCTGATTTCTGTTTTTCCACTTCAGATTCCGCAGAGAAGAATCTGGTGCCAGATCCAGAGACCCACCCACTGTCCTCTTCAACTCTGCCTGGGCCGGCCCACAGCATCCTGGGAAGGCCCCACAGGACCAGGAGCCATTTCCACAGCAGAAATCCCTCGTCCTGGCGCTGGCTGCTCCCCCAGGCTCTGTGCAGCCTGACAGCCCCCACCTCAAATCTCTCCCTGAGGACCTCGGCCAATCCTTGAAGCCGGCAGTGCCAATCTTGGTGCCCATCGCCCCCCTGCAGGGCCCCAGATGACAGGGCTCCTGCTAAACAGACCCACCTACTGGGGTCGCGATGTCCCAGCCCTGAAGATGGAGACCTGGGTTTGCATCTAGCCCACTACCAACGCCTAAAGTCACACAGTAATAATAACTAAGGGCTCCCAAAGGGAACACCCACTGAGCCAGCTCCTGCTACACGCCAGGTGCTGACATCCTGGGTCACACCCATATCGCCCACCTGGTCCCTCAGCTCCTAAGGTCGCTCACAATGGTCTGCCCTCCCCACAGGATCCACCAGAGGGTGCCAGTGAGTCAGCTGCAGCCCCTCCTCTACCCAGAGCCCTCCAGGGCTTCCACCTCCCTAGAGATAAAGCCCAGGCCTCCCCAGGCCCACACAGCTCTGCACAGCCTACCCCTCCCCTCCCTGCCCTCACTTCCTCTCCGTGCTCCAGCCACACAGACCTCCTGGCTGTTTCTCCAACAAACCAGGCCGGGCCCTGCCTCGGGCCTTTGCACAGGCTATTCCCTCTGCTTGGGGCACTTCCCCAGGCCCCTGTGAGCTCCTTCAGGCCTCTGCACAGATGACACCCACTCACTGTGACCTCCCCGCCCCCCATGCCCTCATCTCCCGCTTATCTTGCTCCTGGGCATGTCCACCGTCCTCCCTCCCAGGCCAGGTCAGCCGCTCCCTAAGGGGTGAGATGTTTGCTTTGTCTCGGTGTCTAACCCGGTGCCTGACACAGGGTAGGTGCTTATGTGAATGAACACAGTCCCTCCCAGGTCACATGATCGAGCCAGGATTCGAGCCCAGGACTAGAAGTCTGTGATCTCCATCCCTCATCACAATGGCCACTTTGTGGCCTCAGTTTCCCCACCTAAAAAACGGGGATGAGCTCAGCTCCACCAAGGCCAAGGCTGGCAATTATCAGTGGAGCAAAATGGCGAGCAGTAGATACGTATTTATCCAACCAGTGTAGTTAAATCAGTGGTTCTCAACTGGGGGAGGGGGCGTTTTTGTCTGCAGACATCTGTAGTTGTCACATTGGGGGTGCTCCTGGCACCGAGTGGGTGGGGCCAGGAATGCTGCTCAACCCCCCACAGTGGCCAGGACGGCCCCCTCCCAAAGAATGACCAGGCCTCCATGTCAGCAGTGCCCACAGGGAGAAACCCTGTTAAATAATGAATGAAAAACTAAAAATTCTTAGGGCCTCTGGGTGATGACTAGGTCATGAGGGTGGAGTCCTCCTGAATGGAGTTAGTGCCCTGATAACAGAGGCCATTCCCACTGCAGGGAATAGAGCCCAGGAAGGCGCAGGCCCTGCCCTGGTGGGGACTGCACACATCACAGCCCAGCCACGCCCGGACTTTGGACTGGAGGCAGTTTCATACCAAGGTGGGGAACTCAGGCTCGGGGGCCAGGCAGCCCAGGTTCAAATCTGAGCATGGCCACTTCTTGGGTGTGCCTCAGTTTCCCCATCTGTACAACCGGGATGGTGATAACAGCATTCATCTCATCAGATTATGGTGGTTGATCTGATGTGTTAGGCACTTAATAAAAAACAATGTGAAAACGAGAAAAAGCACCAATGGACGAGACAGCTGTGTGTGTCTCTGGTGTTCTTACCTAGCAGCAATAACTACTATGCTTGTGGTAACGTGGGATTGTGGGCCTACTATGTGCCACGCAGCATAGAGGGCTTATCATGTGTCTTTGTCACAAGAATGTTGGTGGGACAGGGATAATGTTATGAGTCTCATTCAATCAAGGAGGAAATGGCAGCTGAGTCACTAGCCCAAGGTCACACAACAGTTCTTCAGCAAAACCAGCCTGATCAAAGACCCGTTTCTTTCCCTCTGGCCTGACACTGTGTCCCCATGGGTCTTAGTGATGCCTCCTCTAGACCCTTCATAGTGGGTCGGATCTTGGTGCTGGGCCCACAACTGACTCTCATCCTATTCATGTTACTGCCAGAAACGCAGCCTTGCCCATCTCCAAACTGCACCTATCTCTTTCCTCACCTCCATGTGTTAACACCTTTACCAGGAATGCCCTTTCCACCAGCAAACTCCTACAAACCCACAAAGCCCCACTTCCAATGCCCTCTCTTTCCTAAGAAGCCTCCCCTGGCTCTGCCTGGAAAGGTTTGGATGCCTGTGTGTCTGCCACCTGGGTGCTGGTGTTTCTACCTGCAGCAAGGGAAGGTAACTCTTTGGCTTACTCAGGAGTGAGGGACTTCAATTAAGTCCCTGCCTACTCTGAGCCTTAGGTTTCCCTCATTGGAAAATATGGAAGGTAATAGAATTGGCATGCTGGGTTTTGAGAGGCTGGAGAAAGATGAAGCAGGTAAGTCTGTATTTAGCTCTGGGCTTTGTACAGAGTTGATGATGGGGAAGCAGACATTATCATCATTACTGTTATTGCTTTAATAACACCATCGTTATTAGTTACCTCTGAATCTCTCAGGACTCAGTGCATAGTAGGCATTTTACTCAGTAACATTCATGGAGCGCAGAGGCTCCACTTGGCAAAACCAGGAGCCCCACAGGCACACATAAATGCGTGCTCAGACACCCGCACACCCTGCGCCGGGCTCTTACCTTCTGCTGCGCAGCCTCCGACCAGCAAGACCACGAGGCCCACGGTACCAATCACAGGCGCCACACCAGGGCCCCAGGCAGGCGCCATGCTTGGCAGTGACCTGCAACCTCCAACCTCACCCTGGAGGGGGGGTGGCCCCAGTCCCTCACAGAGAGGACTCGAGCCGAGCCAATCGTCAGATGAGGCAGCGTCTGCAGAAACAAGGGAGGGGCCGTGAGAGGGGAGCAGGGGAATCCCGGAGGCCTTCCTGGGGGAGGCAGCAGGAGGAAGGGGGCAGCAGAAGGGTCACAGGATGGGGAAGACAGGATTATAGACGGTGGGGGAGGGACCTAGGGTGATGAAGGGTGGAGAGAAAGTGCTGAGCCCCGACTACAGACGGAACGAACGTTTGTGCCCCTGCCCCAAAGGCATGTTGGAATCCTAACCCGCAATGTGAAGGTATTAGGAGGCGGGGCCTTTGGGTGAAGATGAGGTCATGAGGGTGGAGCCCTCCTGAATGGGATTAGTGCCCTGATGACAGAGGCCCCAGAGAGCTCCCTCACCCCTTCCACTCTGTGAGGACACAGCAAGAAGCCAATGTCTATGAACCGGGAGCTGGACTCTCACCAGACACCAGACCTGCCCGCACGTTGACTTTGCACTTCCAGCTCGCAGAACGGTGAGAAATAAATGTCTGTTGTTTATAAGCCACCCAGTCTCTGGTATTGTTATAGCAGCCCAACTGCCACAGCCCCCACACCCCGCTGAGTCCCAACACCAGACTGAACCCCAGATCTGGACAGAAGCCCTGACTACAGCCAAGCCCCACACCAGAATTGAACACCAGCTCTAGCATGTGCTCTGAACACCCCATTTCTCCCCCACATAGCCTGGAACTCCGGCAGGATGAGGTTCCAGCTAACCCTGCCCACTGTCCTACGACCCGGCCCGTTCGGCCACATCAGATCCTCTGAGCACACACCTGTTGGTCCTGCCCTGCTTTCCCACCTGCTGTGGCTCCCGCCGCTCCCGGAGGAAGCCGCTCCTGCTGACAGCCACACCGCCTGAGCCCAGTCTCCCCTACAAGCCTTTGCCCCTGCTGTGCCCTCAGCCAGAAATGCTGCCCCCTCCCTCCCAACACATGACAAGTCTCAGCTCAGTTGTCACTTCCCCTGGAACCCTCCTTGCCCCTCGAAGGTCAGCCCCCCACCCCATTCCACATCCCACGGCCTCAGAAATGACTAAGACCATCCTCCACAACATATACCCTAGTTGGTAAATTAAATGGAATGTTAATCACTCAGCGTCTGTTTCTCCCACAAGAACCTAAACTCTTCTTAAAGGCAGAAGGACCCCTTGTTGCAAGAGCAGAACCCTGGCTGGCCCCCTCCCCAGTCCCCACTTTGGCCAGAGTCACGGCAGAGGGTTGGGGGGTGGGGGGCAGGGAGAGACCCAAGGATAAGGCCCTTTGGCCAGGGCAACCCTGCACCCACCCCAGGCCGCACTCTGGGTGTGTCTGGGCCATGGCCACAGGGTCGAGTGCCACATAATGACGGGGCAGCCCCTATCATCTGGCTCCCAAAATACCCTGCTGCGGTCACCTCGCCCAGCCATGGAGCGGCCCCAGGGGAGACTGGGTGGTGGCAGGTCATGACCCAGGGTAGAGGGTGAGGAAGCTGGGATGGGGGGTGGAGGTAGAGGGGCTCAAGCTGCACACAGTCAGACTCGTAACTGACGTGCAGTCAGAACAGACTCAAAGAAGGAATCTACCCAGTCAAACCATAGACAGGCACTCAGTCAGACCACAGACAGACAGGGAGACCAGAAACAGCCACAGATGTATGCACAGTCAGGCAACAGAGATGGGGCCACACGCAAAGTCAGACAAATAAAATGTGCGCGTAGTCAGACCACGAACACAGGCAGGCACAAAATTAGATCTCAGACACGCAGTCAGATAACATACACACACAGCATCACAGTGGGGCAGGGACTACGCGTACATGGCCAGGCCGCCAGCACAGGCAGATCAGAGAGGCACAGGTCCACACAGAGGCCACAGACACACAGCAGACAAGAAACTCACACAGGGTCACAGGCAGGCAAAGAACACTTGCACACAGCAGACCACAAACACATGCAGGAACAAAATCAGTCCTCAGACAAACACAGTCAGACAAAATACACAGGTAGGGTCACGGTGGGGCAGACAATACACATACACAGTCAGACCACTAGCCCAGTCAGATCAGAGACACAGCCAAACAACAGACATGCACAGGGTCACAGTCAGGCAAGCAATACAGGTATATGATTGGGCTGCAGCGAAATATAAATATGGAATCAGGTCAGAGATCTGCGGTACACAGGAAGGTAAACTAACACACGGACCCCAGACTGAGATGCGTGCACACAGTCAGGCTACAGAGACAGGCCACACAGCACACCACGCTTCCACCAAGCCAGACAGTAATCCAGACATACAAAGCCAGATCCCCTCATCCACACATACATGCAGACAGGCATGTACACAGACTATAATACACACTCAGACACAACCAGTTGGGGACTGGGCAGGGGGGAAACTGGAACTCGAGCACAGTCCCTTGCTCTGTACCCCAGCCATGGGACCTTTAAGAGTAAAAGTGGCCGATGAGGAAGGTGGAGGCCCCACTGAGGCCAGGCCGACCACAGCAGCTGGCCCCACCCACAGATGCACATCTGCTTGACCACATCTGGGGAGAGGGCTCAGGCCCAGACCACTTTGGTTAGCTGGGTGGGCCCTCAGCAAGCCTCTGGGGAAACCAAGGCAGCACAGCAGCCTGCAGCACGGAGGGGCTCGAATGCAGGGCTGCCCAGCCTACCATGGGCCCCCAGGGGAGTGACATCCCTATTCCAGCCTCAGTCTCCCCACCTAGGATACCAGCTGGCAAGGGCAGGGGCCACCTGCAGGGAAGGCCTGGTGTAGAGGAGGCCCGAGCTACAGCTGCTTCCCCTACTCTCCAAGGCAGCTCCCATTACCCCCTGGCTCCTGCAGCCCCAGCCTTGCTGGGCCCGTGCCTTCTGATGTCCGGGCAGGATGGGCTAATCCAGGTGCAGGCGGGCCGGGCCAGGAGCTCCCGGCTCCCTCTAACCCAACCTGCTGGGGTCTGGTGTGGGGAGGGAGAGGACAGCATTGGGAGCTTTCAAGGCCTGGATGATGAAGTTGGAATGAGGGTGGCACCCAGGACAGAATCGGAGAGGAGAGGGTCAGTCACCCCTCAGGAGATGGACAGTGGCAGTGCCTCTTCAGCCCCCGTGAACTCGGGAGGAACTTGCTGTGACAGAGGTTAAGACCCTGCAAAGCCACGACCCTCCTGCTTTCTAAGAGTCCCCGAGTGTGGGGTCATCTGCAAGGGACCTGGGGAGAATAGAACAAGTCCTGTCGGCTCTGCCTTCAAAACCTATCCCAAATATGCCCGCGGTTACTTTTGCCTCTTCCTGGTCCAGCTCCATCACCACCCTCCTGGGCCAATGCACTCGCACCCTCAACCCCATAGTCTGTCCTCACCCTAAAGCCAAAGGACCCCTGTGAGCACCTGGGTCACATCCCATCCCTCCTCTGTCCACAGCCCTTCTGGGCTACCCACCTCCCTTGGGGTAAAAGCCCAAGTCCTCCCCCAACCCAGAAGGTCCTGCAGGACCTGCCCCTGGCCCTCCCTGCCCTCTCCCCACTCGCTCACCTGCTCCAACCACAATGGCCTCCTCACTGTTTCTCCAACAAACAGGTATGGTCCTGCCCCAGGACCTTTGCACTGGCTGTTCCCTTGCCTGGATCTCTCTGCCTCCAGGTTTAATGTTAATATTATTACTTGGCTAAGAACTAAAAGGTGAATGGAAATGGGGGTGGGTGTCATCCAAAAGAAACAGCAAGAAGCAGTACCTAGAGGCCCTAGGAGAGAGATGGGAAGAGATTAGGGCAGAAACACAGGACAGCGAGGAGCCCCAGGCAGCTCTGGGCAGGAAGAGACGTGGCCAGGTTGGCACCCAGCCAAGTCTCCCTGAGCCTCCTTCAGGAAAGCAGCCTGGGGCACCAGCCCTGCCACTGCAAGAAAGGGAAACTGAGGCAGGCGTGGTGGGGCTGCGGGATACCACAGTCCCCGAGTTCCCGGAAGATGGTGTGGCTGTGAAGACGGGAATAGCCTCTGGTGGGAGCTGTAGGGAGTAACGGGCAGCAAATGAGGCTCGGCCAGGGCTGGAGAGGAAGGAAAGGAGCAGCCCCGGGACCTGGAACCAGGGTCCAGGGAGGGTCCTGCCCAGCTGTCAGCTCTCTCTGTGCCAGGTGCTGAGCTTGTCCACCATCTGCTCCCAGCAGCCGGTTTTGGGGTGGAGGGGTATGCCCCCCTTTCAAAGATAAGAAAACTGAGGCTCACAGAGGAGGTCCTAGGCACTTGCCCCAGGTCCCCAGCTGGGTCCTGGTTCCTCTGGACCTTGAGTCCAGAGCCCATATTTAATCACATGACTGTCCTTCCTTGGCCACTGGGATCTCGGGAACGTGAAGGACCCTCTCAGGGCCTCATACAGTCTGCTGGGCAGCCACTGGGGGACCCCAGCCTGTGCTAATGGGGGACGAGTGGGCGCCCATTCCAGCCAGGCGCCGGGGCGTGGGTCACGCGATCCATGAGCCGGCCTTGTGTACCCACGCAGAGCAGGGAGCATAAAGGGGTGATTATGACCCAGGACTGCGAAGCCCACAGGCTCTGTCACCCGCCGAGGCGGGGTCTCCTGGGCCTGAGGCTGCCCAGGGCCTCTCTCTGCCCCACCTGAGTGTTCATCCTGCGCAACTCTGACCCTCAGGAGACGTCCCACGGCCTTGGCCCGGGGAAGGGAAGCTGGTGATGCTGGCAGTGGGCAGTGGGGCCGAGGACACCTGGTGCTGGACCACCTCTCCGCCCTCACACCCACCCCTACGCTCTCCCTCCCCACCGCCTCCCTTCTGGGCCAGGAGACTTTCCTCAGGACAAAGCCCCAAAGCCCCTCAAGGGCAGGAGCCGGGCCTCGCTGGATAATGTGCCCCCAAAGTGCCCAGCAGGGTCCAAGCTCTAGCTCTGAGTCACTGGTGGGCCTCCACGCCCCCCACTGGGAAACGCTCAGAGTTAGGCTGGCCCCACCACCTTCCAGAACTGGGGCGAGGGAGCTGCCTTTGACTATCGATTTGTATCAGGGGCTGTCCCAAGATCAGGAGAGGAAGAGCGAGCCCCAGAGGGGGGAATCAGTAACCCCAGCTAGATGTCCCCGTGTGCCAAGCCCTCTGACATGCTCCGTGAGCTTCCTTCTGTTTGACATTTGAGGAAAATGAACCTCAGAGAGGGGCTGCTGCTTGCCAAGGGTCACCGAGCACGGAAGGGGCTGGGCTGGGATTCGAAGTCAGAGACTGGTTCTCATTCGAACCCAGAGCCTGCACTCCCCGAGTGCCCAGGCTGCCAGGCTCGCTCCTACCAGCATGTCCGTCCCCACACTGGCTTCGTAGAGGAGCTTGAGATACCAAGATCTTGGCGCACCTCTACCCTCCAGGGCTCGCCAGCTCCTCCGCTCAGCGTTCTGGGACCTTCCCAAAAGTTCCCACTGTTCCCAGAATGCAGTGGTCTGCCTGGGGCCTCTGGGCCTTTCTTAACTGAGTCCATCTCACAGGTATACCCTTCCCCAGCTGGTCCACCTGTCAACTCATCCTTCAAGCTGAAGCCACAGATCCCCCCACCCCAGGACCCACCCTCAGCTCTGACCCACACCCCTGCAGCTGGGAGTGGCTATGTCTGCTATAAAACCCCCATGGGTCTCATCTACGTCCATTAAAATCCAGAACTGCTGACCCCAGTGCCTTGCTTGCCCCACTGGCCTCTGGTTCACACAGGGGTATTTGTGTATGGTGTTCCTTTCCCCAGCACATCCTCCTTCCCCATCAAACCTCAGCATTCGCACTTATCATGTCACCTCCTCCAGGAAGCCCTCCTGAATGCCCCAGGCTGGATCAGGACCCACTGTGGGCTTCTCCAGCACCCTGTGTCTCCCCTCACAGCTCTGCTCCCATCATGCGCCTGTCATCCTCCGGGATGGGAGCCTTCTCCCCACCCTGAGAACGTGGCAAGGCCCCAGCATGTACTGGATGCCTACTGCATGCCTGGCCCCACCTGGCACTTTACCCACATCATTCTTGTGGTCACATCCATTGCAGAAGTGGAAACTGAGGTAAGAGGGAGACACTGCAGGCAGGGGAGGCCGGCACAAACACCGCCAGCTGCAACTTCCATCTGCTCTGTCAGCTTGAGCCTTAAGGGGTAGAAGTGAGACTCGGGGAGGGGCAGGCAGGACATGGGGGGCTGGGCCCCTGGCGGGAGAGTAGCAGGAAGTTCCTCTGAAGGGCGGCCCAGGACTAAGGAGAATCTTGGGAAGCAGGACTCTCAGGCAATAGAAGGGGTTGCTGAGGCAGAGGTTTGGTCGGCCGATAACGGGAGGCACAAAGGCATGGAGCTTGGGGTCGGGAACGGGAGGTGAGAAGGTGGGTGCTGATGTGCTTGCCCTGACCCCCCAGTTTATTAAAGCCCCAACGAGACACAGCGTCAACCTGGGATCCACAGGCCAGAAGGGCGCAGGGACAGATGGAGAAACTTTCCGTGAGTTTTAGGGGTGACTACGAGCAGAGATCTCAGTCACATACCCCCCCCCACCCCCCATGGTCCAGCCGCCTCCTCCAAGGCCCAGGTCCCCGAGGAAGGAGGCAGAAGCCCCCAGCAGAGAGCCGTGGGCTGGCAGCTCAGGCTCCGCCCCCAGGAGGTGGGGGAGGAGAAGGGCTGGGGGCCAGTCGGGGGAGGGGACCCCGCGGAGCATAACGGTCAGGAGTTTTCCAAAGTGAGGGGGACAGGCCTGAACGGGGGTGCGCACCGGGCAGTGCGGGCTGGCGCGGACTCTGGAGCGCGGCCGGGCCAGGCCCGAGCGGGAGCGGGTGAGTGGGGACGCGGGAGTACCCCCTCCCCTCCCGGGAGCCTAGAGGGGGGACAAGGAGGGAAACAAAGCCGAGCGCAGACTGGCCCTAGAGGAGCAAGAGAACCCCAGGGGCACTCACCCCGCGGCTCAGCTCAGAGATCGGGGTGCCCCGCGGCAGCCGGTCCCCCGGTCCCGCGTCCACTCTGAGCGGCGTCCACTCTGAGCGCTAGCACCGCGCGCGCAGGGAGAGGCCGCAGCCCT
>NW_005871389.1:55630-58722 GCF_000147115.1 Myotis lucifugus
AGACGAAAATTGTAGCGGTAATAGTCCAATCCATATTAAAGGATAATAATCCGACTACTAGTGTATAGTTGGTAGGCCGTCGTTTCCTTGGGTGAGATATATCTGAGTAATAAGCTAGCAACCTGGGACAGGGCCTTCCCTTCCAGTTGCCAGCAGGGCACTCTGGGACTTTGGGCTTCCCCTCGCAGCCCCCGGCTTTTTTCTTAAGAGCTCGGTCTGGGGGCGGAGCCGGGAGTGGGGCTCCGGTCTTAAGTGGAGCTGGGGACCGGCGGGGGAGCTCCATCAGGGGGCCCTGGAAGCCTCCAGGGGGTTCCTGTGTGGGGAAAGCCTTCCAGAGGGTACTCTGCACCCCCACATGCACATGCATGAGAGAATACCCTGAGACACCCCCCCTTGGGAACCTGATGACAGAGGGAACCCCTATCTTGCTCCCCCTCCCCTTCCAGGTGCTGATCGTGGCCATGGCAACGGATGGAGGGACTGGAAGCCCGAAACAGCAGAGGGCTCCCCAAACACACCCAAATACTGGAGGTCGGATAAGGGGCAGAAGGAGCCCCACCCAGTCTGAGTTGGATGGCAGAGGCCGCGCCCCCACATTCACAGAGAGCCCCAGAGGGTGGGGGAGGGGTGCAGGCGCAAAGAGGCTGCCCCCCTTGGTTGGGGTCTGGGGGGGTGAATGGGGACACGGTGGCAGAGGCCCCCACCTTAGGCACAACCCTGAGGAAGGGGCGGAGAGCGCAGGCCCAGATTGGAAACAGATGGGGCCACCGTGCCAGGCCGGAGACACCCGATCCGCAGGGAGGGGTGGGTGGGAAGGAGGGGGGAGAGGGAGGGGCGGCCCCGCCCAGGCAGCCAATCCCGGCCGTGCTGCTGCCCCGGTGCGGGTTTGAAAACTCCAGGGCTGAGACAGGGAACGCAGAGGCCCCTGGGGTTCTGGGAGCTTGGAGAGGCGTTTGGGGAGGGGCGGAGACCCTAACGGAGAGCCGAGGGCCACCGCAGGGGGCTGGCTCCCCATCCGCTCCCACCCCTGGCCCCGTCCCACCATTAGCGCTCGGGAGGACTCCCCTAGCCAACAGGTATGGAGCTCCCGGTGTGTACCAAGCGCTGTGCCCGCTCACCTCACCCAACATCACCCCCATTTCCAAAGGGGTTGGCGGAGGAATAGAGAGGTTCATTGTCCAAGGTCAAAAAGAGCAGGGACTGGAACCAAGGTTTGGGTCCAGAGGATGAGCCCTTACCCACAATGCTGCAGGAGGCCTGGAGTGGCGCGGGGTTGGGGGAGGAGAAATGGACAAGTTGCTACAAATTTAAAGCGTCCAGGGACACAGCGGTGTTGGACAGAGGCCCCACCCTCAGGAAGCGCACTGCACAGTGGGGCAAAGGACGGGCTTGCCGGGCGGGCAGGCAGCTGTGGGAGCTCAGAGGAGGCCCTGATAAGGGTTCAGAAACAATTCTATCCATGCCCTGCTATGGCTGCCTCAGAGGGTCCATTCCCCACCTCTCCCGGGCAATCTGCCCCTTTCCCAACCTGTACCTCAGTTCTCCCCTCTGCAAAACAGAGTGTATGATGCCACCTCCCCTACCACTGGGAAGGCCTGCCCTGGAGTTCCCAAAGCCCCGAGCGCACAGTAGGTTCTCTGTGAATGGATGTGAACCATACAGAACACATAGTAGGTGCTGCTAAACACAAGATACTCCAATATCTCCCCTCTCCACAGCCCAACTATGAAATGCACACAGTAGGTACTTTACAGGGTGCTACACTTGGCACCCCAGCACCACATGGCGCACACAGGAGGTGCTCTGTGTCAACATGGATGTGAAATGAAGCAGTGTAACCTCCTCCTGCTTGGCAGGGTACACAGTGGGCCCTCAGGAAATGCCACCAGGAGCACAGTGGGTGCTTTGCTTGCATTTGCAGGCTGATGGCCCAGGCACAGGGCTCATTCATTCACTCAGGAATGAATCCAAGCTCGCCCATGTGACCTCAAGGAAGAACCTGTTTTCCCAACTTTATTAAGAACCAGGCCCACAACAGACGCTCAATGAATCGAGATGTCAGGGCGCCTGGGGCAGAAGTGCCGGTCTCTGGGTTGTCCAGGCCCCAGGGGATGGTGGCTGAAGACCTGCCACGCCCTCTCCAGCCAGTCCTGCCCTCTCTGGGCCTCTTGCCCATGTCTCCTTGGAGATGACCTCTTGCCTCCAAGCATGGCAGTGACCACATGGGCTGGGAACACAGCCACCTTGGAGGTAAGGGTGGGAGAGATCTGGGCGAGGAACGAGGCCTGCATCTGGTCGACCCTAGCTGGGTGACTCCATCCACACAGCAACCTGAATGTCCCCAATCACAGCTCTAATCACCCCATTCTTTAACTGCCTGGTCCCAGGCCTGCCTCTGCCACAAACCGACCTCCGAGGGCAGGGCAGGGCGGGGTCTCTGTCTTGATCAGAGCTCACCCCCTGTACTGGGTCCCAGCACCCAGCAGAGGGCATGCGTGGAGCACAGCGGGTTCTCAGCAAACCTTCACATGAACAGCCAGGACCTCCTCACCAACCTTATTCCCCTCAGGGGCCACAGCGCACGGCACCCTCGTCACAAAGCAGGCATCTTCACCCACTTTTTTTTTCACCCACCCCTTTAAAATAACAATTTCTGAGCACCTACTGTAATAAGCCATGACTGGTTTGAGGCACTAGGGGCATAGCAGTGACTAAGTCTGACAAAGATCCCTGCCCTCATGGGGCTGATGTTCTAGCGAGGGCAATGGAAGGGAAACAGAAGAAATAAAATACACCAAGGATCAGTTAGCAATAAGTGCTATGAAGATGGACAAACGGGGAGGGGGGTGCGGGGAGCGGGGATGGGGGGGTGGGGAGGGGATTTCAGTCTTAAACAAGGTCAGGGAGTAAGGAAGTGACATTTTACCAAAGACCTGAAGGAAGTGAGAGAATGTGAAAGAGGTATGGATGCTTGGAGGAAGTGCGATAGGGGAGGGCATAGCACATGCAAAGGTCCTGGGACAGGACCATGCTTGGATGGTGGAGGAACAGGGAGGAGGCCTGTGTGGCTGGAGCAGAGTGAGTGAGGGGGG
>NW_005871389.1:58822-87554 GCF_000147115.1 Myotis lucifugus
TTGGGGGGGAAAACAGGGGGGGGGCCCTTTTTTTTCTTTTGGACAAAATTAAGTGGGGGGGGGGAAATAAAGGGAGAGAGTTTAGGCCCAGGGAAGGGGAACAGGGGCCAGGTTTTCCAGGGGCCTTTTGGGGGCCCCCCGGGGGAGGAATTTGGGGTTTTTTCCCCCTTGGGAGGGGGGGGAGCCCCTGGAGGGGATATGGGGCAGGGGGAGGGGGCAGGGCCCTGCCTCAAGTTGCTCCCCAGGAGCCCCCCTTTCCCCCTGCAAAAGACATCCTGTAGGGAGGTTAAGGGGGGTCCCAGAAGGGGAGGTGACTGCACATATTCAGGCCAGCAATGAGGGGGCTGAATCAGCTGGGAGCACAGGAAGGGAGCAGGGCAGAAGTGGGCACATTCTGGATAGATTGAGAAGGCAGAGCCAACAGAATTTTCTAAAGGACTATGGGGCATAAATTAAAGCAGGGACGCAAGGACAACTCCAGGGTTTTGGGCCTGAGCACCATGAAGGTTAAGAGCTGCCACCTCAGGGAAGCCCTCCCTGACTGTTAAGCCCTCCCTGTGCTCTTGAGGGCTGACCCCAGGAGCTCCTGAACGCGCAGTTATGTCCTCTATATGCACCAGGAGGAACTGTCCTTGGGGAGAAGCATGGGGCTCGATCACGTCAGCCCCTGCAGCTGCATTTGGGGGGTAATTTTTTTTTCAAAATAACTTTTCTTCTAATTATAAAATAGGCGCGCGCAGCAGAAAATTTAGAGAAAATCAGCATAAAGAAGAATATAAAAATTGCCCATATTGCAGCCTCTCCTGGAGAGAAATGTGAGCATGTGGTCATTTTCATTCATTCTTTCCACAAACATTTATTGAGTACCTACTGTGTGCCAAGCCAGTGAGGACACAGCAGTGGGCATGACAGCCAGCACCCCTGCCCTCAAGGCAAGTGAGGAAGACAGACACTCATAGGGAAACCAACACTGTCAGTAGCACAATGCTGGTCAGTGCTAAGAGATCCCAACCACAACAAATGCACAGTGGGGCTCCAGAAGCCTGGAGGGGCCCAGGGGCCTTCTCAGAGGACCTGGTGAAGTCAGCAAATCAGACATACAGGCACCTATGGAACAGACTCTCGGGCAGGAGAAACAGCAAGTGCAAAGGTCCTGGGGCCAACCGTGTCCTTCTCGGCTTCTATGTGCGCACATTGGCACTTCCTTTTGAAAATGGAGATCACCATCATAAGACCATTTCTCTGTGTCCAACCCACGGAGTTCAATCAGTTCCTACTTGTTCTACATTACAAACAACACAGGGAGGGGCATCCACATACGAACCTGTGGCCTGTCACTTCCTAAACAAAAGTTCCGACCAATAAGTATCTCTGTTGGGATGTCCTACAGCCTTTGACACCCACCCTGATGTGGGGCCCTCAGGCAAAACCACACACCGAGGTAGGACCCCCCCCCCCCCCGCCACACACACACACACACACACACACACACACACACACGCCTATTCCTCTCCCAATCTGTCCCATTGTCCTCACATTTGGGGCCAAAATCCCTCCCAGTTTCATTTACAGGCAACGGCCAAACTGCACACCCTTGGGATCCAGAACGAGGGAAAAACTGGTTGGACAGCTTCCTTTCCCAGCACAGTATTCATGACCTGGGGGAGTGGGCGTGTGCCAACCGGCCAGGAGCCTACTTCACCCACACTCACATCACGGTCCTGGCGCCACATCTGCCTGCTAGCTACACCACAGTGGGCACACTGCCCACCACAGGCAGGTCCCAGCTCCTCACCTGCCTTTTTCACCTGCAGGTTCCCCAGGCCCAGCCACCTTCCTCTCCTCCCAGAGAAATCCAGGTGCCTTCAGGTGCAGCTGGACCCAGATGCACCTGCTCTTCCCATGTTCTCCCCTCTCAGCTGATGGCAGCTCCATCCTTCCAGCGGCTGGGGCTAGAACCCAGGGGCCAGCCCTGACTCTTCTCCCCTCATCTGCTCTGCCCACCCTGCTGGTCTGGAAATACTACGCCCAAGTCTCCCTCTTAAATTCCTTACGAACTTGTCCCTCTTTCTCCATGTGCCTTCTTTGTCTAGTCCCATTACTGCCTGCCTGGACCTAAGTCACCTCCACCCTGGTCCTCCAGCTTTTGCCCCACTCCCCCAGTCTGTCCTCCCCGCAGCAGCCAGAGGGTGCTGAGTCAGGTCCTGGGTCCTGTCCCTCCTCTGCCCACAGGGCTCCAGGGCTCCCACCTCCTTCCAGGTAAAAGCCCAAGCCCTCCCCACAGCCCACAAGGCCCTGAACCATCTGTCCCAACCCCTCCCCGCTCACCCTTTCCCCTTTGCTCACTCCACTCCAGCCACACGGCCTCCTCTCTGCTTCTCCAACACGCCAGCCACAGTCTTGCCTCAGGGCCGCTGTGCAGGCTATTCCCTCTGCCTGGAACACCCTTCCTACACATTTTCATGGCTGTCTCCTTCTCACCATTCAGGCCGCCCTCAAACATCACCTCCCGACTGACCACACTACAATTCAGGTAGCACCCCCATCACCCTTTATCACACCTTCCTCTATTTTTTCCTTTTTTGGCACTTGCTTTCATCTGAAATTACAGGGTGGGGCAAGGGTAGATTTAGAGTTGTGAGTACGTGAGACCGTTTATATATATATATTATTATTTATTTATTATTGCATTAGTCTCCATATGAACAACTGTAAACCTACTCTTGCCCCACCCTGTACTTACTCCTTGTTTATTGTCCAGATCAGCACTCTCCTTGAGGGGACCAGGTATGACTAGTTAAATAAAGTTAAACAAAATTCAAAATTTAGTTCCTCAGTCACACTGGCTGAGTTTCCTGCATCTGAGGCCCGGGGCCAAGGTACTGGTGCAGATCTGGTGCACTTCTTTTTAAAAATATATACACGTTTTTATTTATTTTCGAGAGAGAGGAAGAGAGAAGGGGAGAGAGAGAGGAACACTGATCGGCTGCCTCTGGCACCACCCCCGCTGGGGATCAAGTCTGAAACCAGAGCATGTGCCCTGGACCGTGACCTTTCAGTGATGGTACGGCACTCACTCACTGAGCCACACTGGCCGGCCCAGGGGACACAGTGCATTTCTATCATCACAGAAAGCTCTGCGGACGGCTCTCCTGGAGACTGGGAGCCAGGAAAGTGGGGCTGGGTCCCAGGGCCTGGCAGAGTAGGTGCTCAATAAATGCTCTCTAAACCAGTGGTTCTCAACCTGTGGGTCGCGAACAATGAAAATACATCCTGCATATCAGATATTTACATTACGATTCATAACAGTAGCAACATTACAGTTATGAAGTAGCAACGAAAATAATTTTATGGTTGGGGGTCACCACAACATGAGGAACTGTATTAAAGGGTCGCGGCATTAGGAAGGTTGAGAACCACTGCTACAAATGAATGGCTGAGGCTTTGCAAAGCTGGAGGCGCTGATTTGCAGGACAGGCCACCTGCAGCCACAGGTCCACAAGCTGGATTAGCACCGGGGTCTATCTGAGTTACAACCCAGGTACTCTCTGGGGGCTGCTACTCCAGGCCCAAGGGCAGAGATTTATAAAAAGCTGCCCTGGCCAGCGGCAGACTCCTTGTTGCAGCCCAGCACCAACATACTGACCCCTCCAGAAGCGAGGGGATGGGGGGGGGCGCACGCGGGGGCGTGAGCAGAAGGGCCAGGGCCCCTGGTAGGCATGGTCCTCTAGGTTGGGGCCCCCCCCAGGCCCACCACCATTTCCCACGTTGAACCACCTGTGGCCGCTTCCACGGCTCTGGCCACATGCTCTCTGATCAGCAGCTCCCCAGTGAGTAGCTGGAGCTCTCTAAAGCAGCCCCCTCCTGGCTCAGGACTTCTACCACCGCCCAGTCCCCTCGATCTTACATTCAGCTGGCCCATGCCTTTCCCTTAAGCCCGTGATTTTCAGCTAATGTGCCGCAGCACACTGGTGTGCCCCAAGAATTTTGAAAACATGCAATACCTGACTAATTTAGTCAGGGGCACTGACCTCTTTCCCGTAGATTATTAAATGAAAAAAACGACAACAGGCAAAACAACAATAGGTGGAGTGTGAATGGCCTGTCCTGAACCATAGATATGTAGGTCATCTACCAGAGCCGCATCTTAAGGGTCATGTCGAATAATAAGGTTATGTCCAATTGGTTAACTCTTGGTACCAGAAATCCTTAAATACAAGTATAGGCACCTGATTTTTTTTTTAAAGTCACTTTGGAGTAATAAAAGGTAGGCAATTTTTTTTTTGGTAAAACAATCAAAACTATACCTGTTTTTCGTCAGACCAACAAAAATATATATTTTTGGTGTGCCGCAGAATTTTAGTAATTAGTGCCACAAGATGAAAGGGGTTGGAAATCACTGCCTTAACCTAATTTACTTTAGAATCCAGTAAAACTAGAAACTACCCCATAATGCATGGCTCTACCTGCCTAGCCTTGAAAGTGACCAGAAAAACCGTTACAATGAAAATACGTACACAGTCCTTCCATTTTCCCTGGATACTGTTGCCAAAGGCAGCAGCCTGAAAGGATTTGGTCAT
Organism: Myotis lucifugus; assembly: GCF_000147115.1. NCBI lineage: Eukaryota > Metazoa > Chordata > Mammalia > Chiroptera > Vespertilionidae > Myotis > Myotis lucifugus. The sequence goes on from NW_005871389.1 coordinate 63,403, forward strand.
AAAGAGGTTGGATTGGCAGGTGTTGGTGTTAAAGATCGTCCTACACCTGACTCTTCCTCCTTGACCTGTTACACATGAACCGCAAAGGGAGTCACTGCTAGTCTGTGCAGCTCTGTGCCACCGAACACCTGCTCCCCGGGTCACCCCAAAACAGCCTCGTCTGGGGCAGGCCCCACACGTTAGCAATCACTGTCCACAGGAGGCAGGAGGATAAGGTTCTTTTCCCAGCTCCGTCCCCGGTGAGCTACGTGGCCCTGAGCTAGTTCTTGCCACTCTCTGGGCCTCAGTTTCCCTACCTGTAGAGAGGAGAGGAAGATTGTTGTTTTTTTAGTGCCTGAAGCTGATTTTGTAGGTTCAAGGTCTCTGAAGATCAGGGAAACTGAGGGAAAGGCCAGCGAGGTCCCAGAGGCAGGGTGAGGTGGGACCCGGCCTTGGTCACTCCCTACTCAAACCTCAGCATCTCCCCTGCACCAGGTGCTATCCTGAGTTCAGGGGACGTAGCTGGGACCAAAGCCGACAACCACCTAGGCTAGGGCTTCTCTTCTAGGGAAGAAGAGTGACAGACACAGACAGCCAGGCAAAGACGGGGGTAAGGAGCGAGTTCTGGGCAGAGGGCACAGCACACGCAAAGGCCCTGAGGCGGGACTGAACACACTAAGTTCCCGGGAAAGAGAGGTGGCTGGTAGCTGAGAAACGGGGTTAGAGGGGTAAGGGATTAGAGAGCGTTTCACTTGAGAAATGAATACACGAGAGGCATGAACAATCATCACACCCGATAACAATTTCCTTCCACACCCCACCTGCATTAATGGAGCCCCTGTACCCCAGGCTCCAGGCTGAGCAGTAGGACACCGAGTGGCCCAGGCAGCCCAAGCCCATCTTAATGTATGCGGGAAACGTATTTATACGTTTTACGTTGACTGTAAGTAGTAGAGCCACCTGTTAGCGCGCGATAAAAACTACCCACAAACAATGTATTAAGGAGTTCACTGGCCTGTGGGGGCGGGACACAGGGGCCGGAGCAGTTAAAGATCAGATCTGTGATGGGGGGATTCCTCTGGCCCGAGAGTGAGGCAGGCTTCCAGGAGGAGGTGATATTTAAAAGATGTGAAGAAAGGGAAACGGGGAGAGGAGACCTACGTAGCACTGGACAGAATGGAAGAGATGAGAATAGGAACCTTGGGCCAGTCCCTGTCACATCGCACAGGTGAGAAGACAGGGACTAGGGAGCTAGCTGCTGGTGGGCGGGAAGGGGGGGGGGGCAGGTTGCACCTGCTGTGTGAGCCCAGGTGCAGGTCCAAACCTTCACCTCCCAGAGCTCTCAAGCCCAGGGAGAAGGTGACAACTTTAGACAGGAGTTTGGATTTGAACCCAAGCCCATCTCCCCCCAAACCTGAAAATGTTCTTTAAGCACTTAGTACGGGCAAAGCACTCAAAACTGAGGCAGGCACACAGTAGGTGCTCAAGGAACACTGGCTATTATTCCTCTCTCTTCCCAAGAGCCAGGCACACACAAACAGCTCATTGAATCCCTCAATGAATAGTACCCCCCCCACCCACATACTTTTCAGTTGGGGAAACTGAGGCACGGAGGTTGAGCCCAAACTCTCACCACTGGTAAGTGACAGAGCAGGGACCTGAACCGAAGCTGGTTCTTAAATCCTCCCCCAGCCACTCATCTGAGCCTCCGTTTCCCATCCCCAGCCTCACCCCCTGCTTCCCTTGGAGGTAACAGTCCCAGAATTCATGGCACCTCACACCGAGCCCATCTGCGACTCGCAGCTGCACATGGTCAGGGGCTGGCAGCCACCTGGAGGCATAAGGATGGACCACTGGCTCCCAAATGTATTTTATTATTATTATTGTTATTATCATTATTATTTATTTATTATTCCCTAGCAGCTGCCCCGGCACTGGGAGCCATAGGAGGCACAGGCACGGGGAGGACAGCGGCTCAGGTGAGGGCAGTGGCGAGGCCTCAGCAATTACCCCAGGAGGACTCAGCGCCAGGCTTTGCACATCCCCCTGCCAGGACCACCTTCTCCCCAGACACCCACTCCCTCCCTCCCTCCCTCACCATCTCTGTTCAAATGTTACCCTTCCCACCAAGGCTACCAGGCCCCCTATTCGAACTCTGCCCTCCACTCTAGCATTTCCCTTCCCCTTCTCTGATTTCTTTTTTTTCCCTAGAGCAGCGTACCACCCTGACATGGGATGTGGTTTTTCTTCTGTGCTTGGTTCATTCTCCATTCCCCCAACTAAACTGCAAGCTGCAGAAGACGAGTATTTGTTCTTTTAAATTACTCGTGCCTGCCTGGCCGGGGTGGCTTAGTTGGCTGGGCGTGTCCTCATGCACAAAGCTGCCAAGGTCAGGGCACATGCCCAGGTTGTGGGCTTGATCCCCGGTAGGGGGCGTGCAAGAGGCAGCCGATCAATGCTTCTCATCATTGATGTTTCTATCTTGCTCTCCCTCTCCCTTCCTCTCTGAAATATATATATATTCCAGCCTGTCATTCATATATATATATGTATGTGTATATATATATATATATATATATATAGAGAGAGAGAGAGAGAGAGAGAGAGAGAGAGAGAGAGAGAGACTGGACCCATTTATTACGATCACCCGCTGCTCACCCGAGGCCATGCTGAATCTCTGCCTCCCTGCCTCCCAGGCCCCTGGGGAAGCATTTGTCGCTCTCTCAATGCTGAGAGGTGTAGGGATGTCTTCACATTCCCTTTGAGCCCGCAAACAACACCTCCGGAAATGTATCTGATAGACACGTTCTCCTGAAATGACACACTAGACAGTCCTCGCCCCTGAAATGACACATGTAGAGCAATCCTCACAGCAAGACTTGAAATAACATAAGTGCCCATTAATAATGGATCGGTTAAATATGCAGCAGTCCAAGGGGCCAAATAATGCCACAAAACATTCGCATTTCTTGGTGTGATGAGCTTAGTGGCACAGCTGTGAAAAGGAATGGGGTTTTCCTCAGTGGTTAGAGCATCAGCCCTGGGACTGACTTGGTCAAGAGCACATACCTCGGTTGCAGGCCCAATCCCTGGCCCTGGTCGGCGTGCCTGCGGGAGGCAACCAATCAATGTGTCTCTCTCACATCAATGTTTCTCTCTCTCGTCTTCCCCTTCCTTTCACTCTCTCCAAAAATAAATTGCGGGGGGGGGGGGGGGACAGAGAATAGAATATCCTTGGAAGGGGGAAGCTAGATGTACAATTATGAAATTACTTTTTAAGGCACGGTATTTTTAAGTGGGGGAAGAAAACACCAAGGTACAGAACGGCATGTAAAGGATGCTACCCTTTGGCTAAACAGAGGAGTATAAATCTACCCGCCCACCGAGTGTTCCCAGAAGAGCTCTACATAACCGCACCGTCCAAAACGGTAGCCATGACTGCACGCGTCTGCTTCTATTTAAATGAAATAAAACGGAATACAACTTAAAATCCAAGTCCTCAGTTGCACTGGCCACATTTCCAACGCGTAAGAGGACATCTGGCTAGTGGCTACTTTATTAGAAAGTACAGGTAGGGCCGAAACTGGTTTGGCTCAGTGGATGGAGCGTCGGCCTGCGGACTGAGGGGTCCCGGGTTCGATTCCGGTCAATGGCATGTGCGTGGGTTGCGGGCACATCCCCAGTGGGGGATGTGCAGGAGGCAGCTGATCGATGTTTCTCTCTCATCGATGTTTCTGGCTCTCTGTCTCTCTCCCTTCCTCTCTGTGGAGAATCAATAAAATATATTTAAAAAAAAAAAAAAAAAGAAAGTACAGGTAGAGAGCATTCCTATCACGGCACCAAAGTTCTCCGGGACCGGTGCAGAACCAGGGGCAAGCCACACCCCGCAGGCCAAACAGAGCTTTCCTGGCACAGGGCACGCCCATTCACCTGGCTACGGTCTCTGGCTGCCTTCTCGCCACAGTGGCAGAGGTGAGTGATAGAGATGGACTCTCCATTGCGTAAGGCTGAAAAGATGTACTATCTGGCCCTTCGCAGAAAAAAAATGTTCCGACTTCTGTTTCTGGGGAAGGAGAGGGGGAGGGAACTGAGGACCTGGGGGGGACAGCAGAGGCATTCCACTGTGCACGCGTCTGCATCTCAACGGTGCCCCACGCGTACACATTATCCGGCCAGAAACATAAATTAAAAATTAAAGATGTTGCGAGGTGGAGATGCTTATTTATTTTCCTGCCGGTGGCATTCTGGATGTTACCAAGCTCCAGACAATTTTGCCAAGAGGGTGGGCAAAAAAATGGTTATCTCGTTGTTTTAATTTGCATCGCCTGGGAATCTTTAGACACAGATAAATGTCCAAGCCCAGACTCCTAAGGAACAGAGGGCAGGGCCCCCACCCATCTCATCTGCCGCAGTGTCCCCAGCATCCGTGCAGGGTCAAGCCAACAGTTGAAGCCCAGTAAGTGGGCATGAAGGACGGAGGAAACTGGGCCCAGGGAGAGGGCCGCATTGCAAGGCCTGGGATTGCTGGGGCTGGCGGTGGGCATGGACTGCCAAGCCACGCTTCCCCGAGGCCGTGTCACCGATGGACAGGGGGCCAGCCTGGCTCCTGGGCAGGAGCCTGTGGACAACCCTCCTGGGGGAGGGCTCAGCAGAGGGGGAGATGGGCAGGGTGGCCGGGGACCTGCAGCCGCTGCGGGGGAAGGAACCTCAGGCTCCAGACCTGGAGAGAAATTATATATTCATCAGAATCTTAAACAAAAGCCCCACAGCCGCCTGTCAGCCAGGCTCTGGCTTTTATGGTAATCGGCGATGAATTACCCACAATGCCCGGCCAAGCGCAAGTGGTTCTTGGCCCAGATCCTAAACTAATTTTTATATGTTGGTGTGTATATAATTTCCCTCCCTCTCTCACATTCCTCTTCCATCATTAGTGGGACTGTGGGGGGAGAGGGGGACACAGAGGGAACCCTGGGTGTAAGGCGGTGGGTGCTCAAGTCCCTCAGGCCCACCTGGCACCAGCCCCTGGGCCCAGAGCGTGTGGAGGTGGGAGTGGAGTGCCCAGCTGGGGCCAAGGGGAGCCTGAAGCCACCAAGAGCTGAACTGGGAACCCAGGGAGTGGAAGACACACAGAAAAGAAGGAGAAAGAGGAGCCAAGAGGGGAAGGGCGGGAGTGCAGGCCCATGTGTGGGGGTCAAACCCTTGCCACGTGCTGTGTGGCCTGGGGCAAGTGCCTTAACCTCTCTGGGCTTCAGCCTCCTGGTCTGCAAACCAGGACCCCCCTATATCCCCAAGTGGGGGCCTCCGTGAATCTCTGAGTTTCTGCCCCAAGAGCCCCAGCAGAGTTTGGAGTTGGCCAAGCCCCAACCCAAGCCCCATCCTACCCCAAAGGTACAGCTGGGCGCTATTTGTGCGTAGGCTGAGGAAAGAATGTGCCTTGCCGAGGGCACTGCCTGTGTGCAGCCCAGGGACACAGGCCCCATCACACCCACCACTGCAGGAGGCCCACCCCAAGCCTCCTCAGCCCCTCCACCCTCTGGGAAGCTTGGTGGCTGTCCTGTACCAGCGGGGTCCCCATGCCTGCCCCTCTTGTCCTTGCAGATGCTCAGGTCTAAGATCGAAGGCATCCTTATTCCTTCGAATCCCGCCCTCCCCCAAACATTTGGCCGATCCCACTGGCTTTTGTGAAAAATCCTTCCAGAATCCACCCACTTAACTCCCCCTCCTCTGCCTCCATCTGGTTCAGCCCCCATCATCTCCCACTTGGACTAGTGCAGTCACCCCCTCGCTAGTCCCTCCCGATTCTGCCCTTGCCCCCGCCCCCCCAGTCTGTCCTCCCGGCAGTGGTAAAAATACACCTGAGGACACCTGAGCCCAGTCCCGTCCCTTCTCTGCCCGTAGCCATCCAGGGCTCTCCCTCCCTGGAGCTACAAGCCCAGTCCTGCCCCAGACCACCAGGCCCTGCAGGACCTGCCCCTCCCTCTCCTCCTCCCTCTGCCTCACTCGCTCTGCTCCAGTCACACGGGCTTCCTCGCTGTTCTTCTTAGGACCCAGGCAACGGGCAGCCTCGGAAACACCTTCCCTCCAGAACTCCGCATCGTCTACTTCCTCACCTCCTGCCAGTCTTTACTCAAACGTCACCTCCTCAGAGAGGCCTGCCCTGATTCAGTAGCTACAACAGCCCCTCCTTACCACCCACCCCTCTCCCCGGCGTCATTCTCCTTCAAAGCATGGCATGCAGTAGGCCCTTAACAAATGCTTCGCCTATTTATTTGGGCATTGTCCGTCTCCCGGCGACACTCCAGGAGGAATGGATTTTCCCCTCTGTCTTCTGCACCACCCTGTTCTCAGGGGCTGGCACGCAGGAGGTGCGCACTCAGCCTCCACTGGTGAACCTGGACCCCCAGCAGGGGCCTGGCCCAGAAAAAGCACTACGATTGCTTTTGCAACACTCAGAGGCTTTTCTCAGGGTCCAAAAGAAAAATTTAGAACTGAACCGTCCCTGGAGGAACGGGGGAGGGCAGGGCAGCGGCACTGGCTCGGTGGGAGCAGCCAAAGAAAGAAGAAAAACATGCCTGTCCCACAAAGCGGCCACAGGAGGCCTGCGCTGGCTCACTGTCCGAGTGGAGGCTGTAAACACTCTTTGTAGATGACCAGGCGAGGTCCGGCGAATGCTAATGTGGGCGAAGGACATGTGGAAAAGGGAGAAGAACAGAGCGACGTTTGCTAGTGCTAAAACAACAGTAGCAGCGATAATACTTGCTAATACGTAAGACCATGTATCATGTGCGAGGCGCTGTTCAACGTGCTTTACACATAATACCTCACCTAATCCTCTCCATTTTACAGACGAGGAAACAGAGGTTCAGAGAGGGCAGGACACTTGCTCGAGATCACACAGCTCAGGTGTGGCAGAGCAGGATATGTGGTGGCAATGCCCACCAGCAGCCAAGCTCCGTGCTTGGCACGTAGTAGGTGCCCTACAAATGCCATGGATGCCCCAGGGCGAAGTGAGCTGAGGTGGAGATGGTGGGAGTTGTTGAGCAGTCAGTCGGGCGCTTGCTGGGGAGGGGAGGGAGGGCTCGAGCAAGCAATACAGACACAGAGGGAATTGGGCCGCGGGGAGCAAGGCCTGGCTCGGAGGATCACAATTGGCTGCCAGTCTCATTTCCTCCTGTGACTGCGATGGGCAGGCCTGGCCAGGGCCCGCGGCTGGCGCGGAGCCAGAGTCAGCGGGGACCTCCCCGCCTGTCACCCGTGATGTGTTCATCAAGAGCAAAGGAAATGTCATAACCATCTGGGGTGGGTGGCAGGAGTGGGCCTGAGGGGGCGATTCCTGGGTGGGGAGAGGTGAGCCTGGCCCAAGCGCAATGCGGCCCCTCGCAAACCTGTTTCCCTCGCTGCCTCAGTGGGACCAACCTACCATTTAACCTGTGTCTACGGAGAACCGTGTGGTGAGAGGTCCGAGACCACAGGTTTGATGAGAGTTCAGTTCCAGGCCCTGTTCCTTCCTTACTGTGTGACCTTCAGCAAATCATTTCCCACCTAGGAACCTCGGTTTCCCCCTCTGTAAAATGGAGTTGTCGCCCGCTGGCCTGGGACAGCCTTCCCAAGCCACAGACTTTACATTCGCAGCAACTCTGAGTCTGAATTTTGGCCTAACCTCCTCCTAGTTCTATGGCAGTGGTTCTCAACCTTCCTAATGCCGCGACCCTTTAATACAGTTCCTCATGGTGTGGTGACCCCCAACCATAAAACTGTTTTCGTTACTACTTCATAACTGTAATTTTGCTACTGTTATGAATAGTCATGTAAATATCTGATATGCAGGATGTCTTTTCATTGTTACAAATTGAACATAATTAAAGCATAGTGATTAATCACAAAAACAATACGTAATTATACATGTGTTTTCCGATGGTCTTAGGCGACCCCTGTGAAAGGGTCGTTCGACCCCCAAAGGGGTCTCGACCCACAGGTTGAGAACCGCTGTTCTATGGCCTCAGGCAAGTGGTTTAAGCAATCTGGGTCTGCTTTTCTTCTGTTTGCACCCCTGGATTGAGCCATGCCTCAAGGTGGTATCTTCTAACACAAGCCTTCTCAGTTATAAGAGCCTGTCAATTCATCTGTTGTTGTTGTTTAATTGACAAAAAAGACAGAGAGAGAGACAGAGAGAGAGGAGAAACACTGATTTGTTGTTCCACTTATTTGCACATTCATTAGCATTAATTGATTCTTGTATGTGCCCTGACCGGAGATCAAACCCATAACCCTGGGGTATCGGGACGACACCCTAACCAACTGAGCTACGTGGCCAGGGTCCAATTCATCTGCTTTTATACTAAAGTCAGTTTGATCTGGGTTTCTTCCCTTTCAGGCTGCAGGCCCACTGTGTGTCTGAGACTGAAGCTCATTAGTAGTGGGGTAGGGACAGAGGGTATGAACCCTTGAAGGTTACCCCTGCTCAACAGTCAGCTTGTTGAAGGACTTCAGACAGACCCAAACTCTGGGTCTCGGTTCTTTCAAAACACAGTCACCGGAAAGCAACACCACATGGGTGTCATCCTCCAGATCTGGGACAGAGAGCATCAACCATTTCCATCTACTCTGTGCTGGGCCCAGTGCAGGACGCAAGATTAAACAACTTCATCTTCAGGGCTCCACTTTGTACAGGAAGGGAAGTCTGCCAGTACTGTTCCGTCTTCCTTAAACACCCTCCCTTCCCCACTACCCCAGCTAACTCCTACTCAACTTCCACATCTTAGATCAGCGGCCACCTCCTCCAGGAAGCCTTCCCTGACCTTCCCTCCCATCCTTTCTTCCCCTCCCCCATCCCAGTTCCAGGCCTGGCAATTGCCATGCTCCATTGAATTTAAGGTGCACGGTTATAGTACTTACCAATAAGAGGAAGAAAAAAAAACACTGCCAATTAAATTGGACACGACTTCCTTATCACAGAGAATTATCATTTGATAGCTGCTAAAAGAGCTTTTTAAACTTCTTTGAACAGAGATTTTGAGGACTTTTCCTTCCTGAACTAGGTACAAAATGGAAAGTGTAAGTAAACTAGAAGGTTCAAGTCTCCCTAAAACTCCTCTGAACTGCTTGTCAACCCAGACTTGCCACTTGGGGGTTTCGTGCACGGCACCAATCCCTGTGTTGCCAGGCCCCAGCAACCTAGCATCTCCCATGGGCAGCTGCCCCGGGGCTTCCCTCCGAGCGGCCGACACCCCCTTGAAGGGATCCACGGAAGGTACCAGCGCTGGCTGGGGCTCCTGCCCGCATCACGTGGCCCGGGCGCTGTGGTTTGTCAGCTGACACTTTGGAGGCCACAGTGATCAAGGCAGGAATAACCACTCCAACTAAAACTGCCTGGTGCATAGCGGGCGCTCAAAAAATATTACTGCGCGAACAAACAAATGTCACAGAAAATGAGAGTTCAGCGAGGCTGGGCACTGGCCACAAGTCACACAGCTAAGCCAGAGCTCAGGGAGGGCAGACTGTGAACTGAGGTCTAACAGAAGAGCCAGTTCTGCACTGTTCTGCATGGCTCATAGCACTTACAATGCATTTCCCTACAACAGGACAGGGTGTGACACCCGGCAAACCCCTCGACTAAGAAAACGAAACTCATACAGCCTTTAAGTGCACGTGGTTAATCTGTAAGTTAGGGGGAAGTGATGGCCATTAAGTACTTGGGGAGCAAGCTGCACCCCAGCCCGACCCAGCAGCGGTCGGCTTGCCTGGCTACCCTGTTGCTGTGCAGCGTCTGTGTGACACTTGTCAAATGACTTCACCTCTGGGCCACGGCATTTTCATCTGTCAAATGGGTCTGAGTCTCTCCCTCAAAGCTCCTATGGAGATTAGACTCACAAAAAGTCCGCCTTCAAATTCTATCCCAATCTTACCACTTCTCCACCTGGTCCAGTTCCATCATCACCCACCGGGAGCAGTGCAGTCTCTTCTGCCCTTGTCCCTGCCCCTCTGCCCTCAGCCCCCAGAGACTGTCCTCCCCGAAGCAGCCACCAGAGGGCGCACGTGAGCATCTGAGTCAGGTCCCACCACTCCTCTGACCATATCCCTCCAGGGCTCCCACCTCCCCAGGGTTAAAAGCCCAAGTCCTCCCCACAGTCCACAAGGCCCTGCACAACCTGCCCGCTCCCTCCCACTCACTCTGCTCCAGCCACATGGGCCTCCTTACTGCTCCTCCAACATGCCAGGCATGGCCCTGCCCGGGATTTCTCATGGGCTATACCCTCTGCCCAGAACATTCTTCCCCCACATATCCACAAGAGACAGTGCTGGGACTCAAACTCAGGGCTTCCCAACCGGTCTTGGGACTGTGGGCCACATGGTCCCGCTGGAGCTGGCATGAGCCTATGGCAGAAGCTCTTGGCTCTACAAACCAGACACCCCTCAGTGGCCATGCCTCGATGCAACAGTCACAGGGACACACAGAGCAAAACCTACACGACAAGTATCAGGAATGGGGATGACAAGTATCACCCCCCTCTGGCCTTTACTCAAACTGTCACCTCCTCAATGAAGCCGTCCCTACCATCCCATTTAAAATGACAACCCTCATCCCTCCACTCCCAAATCCCTTTTTCTCCTTTCTTGCTTCCTCTTATCACATCTAACATGACACATATTTTATTTTGCTTACTGTCTCTGTGATCAGAACACGAGCCCCACAACAGCAAGCACTTCCTCGCCAGCTGGGTCCCGCAGAGAGCCCAGCACACAGTAGGTGTCTGTGAGACTCCCCGGATGACTGAAGGCACAGCTGTGGGGGAAGCAGTGGCAGCAGCTGAACCAGCCGCTAGGCTAGCCTCGGAAACATCCACGCCTCCTCCAGCGGGGCCCTTCCTGTCCCCGTTTCTGAGCCATCCCTGGACCCTGCCCTCTGCCCCCTTTCCTGAGCCTCCAGCTCCAGTCCGAGCCATCCGGTGGCCCAGCACCTGCTGAGCACACACAGGAAGCAGAGGCCCCTGCACAGTGCCTGTGGCCTGGGCTGGGCATGTCCCTCCCGCCAGTTTAATCCCTGTCCTGGTGGGAGAGGAGGACCTTGAGGTTGAGCCAAGACCTGGAAGTCAAACCAACAGCTGGACTGGAGAAGTGTACATCTCCCTGATCCCGCTTCCAGGAAGAGCCGGCTCATGAAGTTCCCTGATAAATATTTAGCAAATAAACATATTACTTACAAGCGCCATCTCACCCTCACTCTGAGCCCAACGCTGCTCTAAGGAATTCACCCTTAGTAGCTCATTGGATCCTGCCAAGGACCCTGGCAGGCTGGGGTCATCAGTATCCCCATTTTACAGATGGGGACAGTGAGGCCAGGAGAGGTGAAATCACAGCAAATAAGGACTAGAGCTGGGACTTGAACCCAGGCCACCTGGTGCTAGAGTCCAGTTCTTAACCGCTCATTTACACAGTCTCAATAAATGTCAAGAATAAAACATAAGAAAATGCCTATAACTTCTACAGAGTATTAGCTGTGTTTTAGGCCCAGAGAACTTTAGCCATTTGCCTAAGTCCTGAGATGCCCCCATTTCACAGACAGGTAAACTGAGGCTCAGAGAAGTTCTGGCACTTGCCCAAAGTCAAACAGCCAGCAAGAGACAGTGCTGGGACTCAAACTCAGGGCTTCCCGACCGGTCTTGGGACTGTGGGCCACATGGTCACGCTGGAGCTGGCATGAGCCTATGGCAGAAGCTCTTGGCTCTACAAACCAGACACCCCTCAGTGGTCATGCCTCGATGCAACAGTCACAGGGACACACAGAGCAAAACCTACATGACAAGTATCAGGAATGGGAAAGCAGCCCTGTGAATGACAGGGCTTCTTCAGGCATAAAAGAGGGGCGAAAAAAAAAAAAAAAAAACCACCTCACACCAACTATATTTTTAAAAATCCCACAGCAGTAAAGAGACTGGCCCGTCAGCAAGGCGTCACATCCGTGGGCAGGCAGAGGCCCCGGAAGGCTCGCAGGGACATGGCTATTTTAAAGGGGCTATTTCTGGAGGCTGAGGTGAGAACATGGGGGCGAGAGAAAGGATCAGGAGCAGCCACTGGGACGGACTCGGCCCGCCTGGACCGGCCAACTGGCTGGGGGCAGGGCGAAAAGGGAGAACTCGGGAGCCACGCTTGGTGCAAGTGTGGGCGCGCCCACCAGGCAGGTGGGAGACCTCAGACCTCATGTCTTCCCCTGTGACCAGAGCTCTGTTTGTGCAAAATATATGCATTGAGCCCTACTGTGCACAGGCGCTGCTGTGGACATGCAGAGAAGACAGGCAACAGCGCCTCCCTGGGGAGCCCCAGCCAGAGCAGGAGGCAGATGATAAGATGCAGACAACATGGAGATGGTGACAAGTGCTTCCAGTAAAAGCAGAGCCGGAGCGGGGGCTGGGGAGCTGGGGAGAGAGGCCAATTTTGCAAATCTTAATAGGGAGGTGAGGAGAGGCCTCACTTAAAAGTGAGCAGAGCCCTAACCGGTTTGGCTCAGTGGATAGAGAGTCAGCCTGTGCACCCAAAGGTTGCCAGTTCGATTCTTGGTCAGGGCACATACCTGGATTTCAGGCTCCATCCCTGGTATGGGCATGGAGGAGGCAGCCAATTAATGCTTCGCTCTCACATTAATGTTTCTCTCTCTCTCTCCCTCTCCCTTCCTCTCTAAAACTCAATTAAAAAAAAAAAAGGAAATCTCAGTGGGTTGGGCGTCATCCTGTGCACCCAAAGGTTGCCAGTTCGATTCTTGGTCAGGGCACATACAGTTGAGCTGCGGGTGCCAAAAAACTCACAGGAGAGGCGGAATCTCTCTTTACATCAAGTAAGCTCCTAGGTTGGCCTTTCAGGGCTATTGTGCCCACCCCACCACCTAGGGGCCCAGGCTCCTTCCATCTCTTTGATTCCCTCATTCTTATCCACGATACCTGCCTCATGGTCCAAAAGGGCTGCCTGCGTGCCTGCCATCACCTCCATATTCCAGCTGGGGGGTAAAAGGGAGCAAGCACCACCTCCCTTTGAAGGCATTTCCCGGAATTCCTGCTTATTTAGCCCGCTGCTCAGAACTGAATCATAGAGCACAGATAGCTTCAAGTACGATGGAAAATGTTTCTTTTCACCAGGTGCCCAGGTGCCCAGTTAAGTCATGGGATTCAACTGCTTTAGGGGAGAGAAGGGATCCTGGGACTCTCTTCCACAATCATATGGCCCGGTGGGGTCAGGGCTTAGGTTCCAAACCAGTGCATCTGGGACACTTTGGCCTGGAAAGTGAAGATGGAGGTGATTGGGGCCAGCCACCCGCCTCCACGCCCACCCCAGGATCCACCTCCCCAAACACTCCAAGGTCAGGAACAGTGCCCGCAGCCCGAGTCCAGGCTCTGCGTTTTGGAGGCCTCCCGAAGGCAGCACCCCACGCGTCGTCTGCACTCCCCAAGCACCAGCGCCCAAGGCACCAGGCATCCCCATCCTCCCTCCTGCCTGCCTGGCGAGGACGCCTGACCAATTCATCTCCTTCTCCACAGTAAACAACTGTCAGGGAAAATAAATAGTTTTTAATAGGCTCATTAATTGAATTCTGGGAGAAATAACCTTCTCCCCAGGCCGTTGAGAAGGAATACTCAGATGCAAACAAGAAAGTCCAAGCGGCTCAGTCAGAAGGCAGGAGGGGACCTGGCCTCCCTGCGCGGCTGGGAGACCCCCAAACGGTTCTAGCGGCCGCATTCTGGGCAACCATGACTCAACGGGCAGGGGGGCGGCTCCTCTCCCAGGCGTTTCACAGCCTCCGGAGGCGGGAAGTCTCCGGTGGGTCTGATGTGGCTTTAATGTCTCGTAGCCCTCGGCCTCTGCTCTAAGCCTGTGGTAGCAGCTAAATGATTTAATGTCTTTTTTTCCTCCCATCACATTTTTTGTAAAGTTCCACCTACTTATGTTAAGGGTATTCCAGTTTCCCCTCCACGAGGAAGACAAAGAATTCTTTTTTAAGTTTTTAAAGAGAACGGGTTTAAAGAAAACTACTCAGTCACTAGGAGGACCAGGCAGCCAGGGCAAGAGGCACGTGTCATAGTGAGTGACTGAAATTTGGGTGGTGTCCGGCAGAGCACTGGACAGGGAGTCCAGAGGTCTCGATGCAGCCTGCAGGGTGACCTCAGCACAGATCTAGAAGGTCAGAACTGACCCCCGCCCCCATACCTCCCAAGACTCCGGCCACACTAGTGTGACTCAGTTTCCCCACCACGGTTCAGGTGGTTCTGGGGTCGGCCCCCTGCCAGCGTCAGTCACAGTGTCAGCCTGGCCTGTGGTTTTATCTGCCCAGGGCTTGCTGTTGGCTCCTGCCAGCCTGCTCTTGGCACGGCAGCAGGAGGCTCTAGGCAGGACTCCACACCCTTGAGAGAAGTCAGACTTGGCCCAACAGCACCCCAGCTCCCCCAAACCCTATCTTCCAAAACCCTATACCCAGGTCTCCCCATTTGCTCCCAAAGGCCTTAACCATCACATGGTGCTGCACAATGTTGGTGCCAGTACTTTCCAGGCATCCACGGTACGGGTCCTTCTAACCACCCAAGAGAGTCTCAGACCCATTTTGCAGACCAGCAGACTGAGGCCCTAGCAGGTGGATCCACTGGCTCAGGGTTTCACCGCACATGAGACCAAGACTCCAATGTGGGTTCTTCAAATGTCAAAAGTGATCCCCCAAAGAAAGCCTGACCCATTCCTGGGGGCCTCCTTGGTGTCCTCTCCAGCAATCTGGCTAAACACAAAGGGTATCAAATTGAGTCTTAAAATCACCTCACCCGGCTGCTATGCACTTTTTGGAGTCCCAGCTCATTTGGGCCTCTCCCAGATGGAAATCTCATGGACTATTTTGAGGTTCCCTGACCCTCATCCTCAAAATCCCTGGCTCTCAATGGCCACTCATCACTGCTTCTGTGCCAGACACCTCAGACATGCAGAGGCTCAGAGACAGCTAGTGAGTAGCCGGAGTCACACAGCACCTCCACTCCCGGTCTCCTAGCCTCCCTGCCCAGGGCAGAGTGAGCTGAGCAGGGTTGTTTGAGCTACTGAGGTGGGGCTGGGACAATTAGTATGGGATGGTGGTGGCTGCAGAATGAGCAAGAGGGGGAGAGGGTAGGGAGGCCGGCAGGGACTTTGTTGCCAAGGGGGGAGTTTGGGTGTGCCTTCCAGAGAAGCAAAGCAACTTCCCTAAAGGCACACAGCTTGTGAGGGCAAAAACAGATTTGGAACCCAGACCTGGCCAACAACAACATCCTTCCCTCTGCTCTGCTCCCAACCGCCACGGGAAGCAGCCTTCTGGCTCTATAATTGCGGGGCCCACTACAAAATGAAACCACAGGGCAACCGAAAATTATTAAGAATTTCAATAACAGCAAAGCAGTAAACCAAGTGCAGACCCTCCTGAACCTCCACAAGCACAGAAATGACACCTCGGTTTGGTTTGGGGCAGGGGCAGCCCTGACACAAGGCTGCAGCCATTCCAGTTTCTCACCCCCACTGTGTGCCTCCATGTCCCTATCCACAAGCGGGGCCACAGCTGCCCCTCTCAGGGCCGTTCTAAGGATGAAAAGAGAAAATGCACAGAAAGCTGAAGCCCAAGGCCAGGGATGCAGTGTGGGCTCCATGACAAGGGCTCGTGTCTGCTCAGGCGATCTCCCTTCCGCTGTGACTGTTGGGAAGCCGTGGGTTTGGGACTCGTCCTCATCCCCCAGCTCAGCGGTTCTCAACCTGTGGGTCGCGACCCCTTTGGGGGTCGAACGACCCTTTCACAGGGGTCGCCTAAGACCATCGGAAAACACATATACAATTACATATTGTTTTTGTGATTAATCACTATGCTTTAATTATGTTCCATTTGTAACAATGAAAAGACATCCTGCATATCAGATATTTACATTACGATTCATAACAGTAGCAACATTACAGTTATGAAGTAGCAAAGAAAATAATTTTATGGTTGGGGGTCACCACAACATGAGGAACTGTATTAAAGGGTCGCGGCATTAGGAAGGTTGAGAACCACTGCCCTAGCTGTTCATGAAGATGGGGGGCAGGGGAGGAAGACACAGTCATTCAGCCCCGAAGTGTGCACCCCAGGTGCCCGGCACCGTATCAGCATCACCCCACTTAGTCCCCAATGACGCAGCAGCCAAGCTCTGTCCCCATTTCACGGATGGGAAAAATCAAGGCCTGGTGGTCAGGATAACAGGCTGCCTCACACAGCTTGGGAAGGTCAGTGTCAGAATTTGAAATTAGAGTCTCCCGTTTCCACAAGCCCCTCCCCAGTGGGGACAGAGTCCAGGCTCCCAGGACCAGGTGGGACGAAAGGGAAAGAAATAAACCTGGACATGACAGCCCCTCCACGTTCCAGATGCGGCACCATCGCCAGAAACCTCCGCCGCTCCCCATTTCTAGATCACACGTCACGGCAATTACACGCTTCTGATCATCACCCGGGCCAGGTGCACAGGGAACCCATCAGCAATCTCAGCGTTCAAGTCCAACAGGACCCTGCGAAGCGTGGGAGGTGGACATCCACGGACAAGCCCGCAGCCTGATGTCTCAGGCTGCTACGGAACTTGAACATGAATCAGGGTCTGTCTCCTCATCAGCACTGATGACCCTGGGGCCGGGCCATTCCCTATGGGGGGTGCTGAGCCGCATCCCTGCCCGCCCCCCCACCACTCGATGCCAGAAGCATCCCAGATGTTCCCATTGCCGCGTGCCGCCCAGGGAGCAAAATCACCCCTGGTTGCAAACCACTCCAATAAATGCTACAAACGACGCGGGTGACCCCATGCCCCGGCCTTTAGAGCAAACAGGTATGTTCCGGAAAAGACGAGAGTGTGAGGAACGGGTCCTGCAGCCAGGAGATAATTCACAGCCCTGCCCCACGGGACCAGCCGGCTTCCTTCTGTTCAGCATTTAATTTAAGTCAAGTTTATCGTTATGACCAATATTAATATAATCAGAGCCAACGTTTATCGAGCGCGGACGTTGGCCCAGGCCCTGTTCTCGGCCCTCCCAGGAGTTATCGGGCCAGTGCCTCTAAAGAACCCATCGAAGTGATTTCCAGTCTTAAACCCATTTTACAGCCCAGGAAACAGAGGCTCAGCGATGGCAAGTGAGGTGGTTCAAGGTAACACAATCAGCAAATGGAGGAGCTTTAAGAAAAAGATCCAGCCCTAGCTGGTTTGGCTCAGTGGATAGATGGCCTGCGGACTGAAGGGTCCCGGGTTCGATTCCAGTCAAGGGCATATGCTGGATTGGGGGCTCAATCCCCAGTAGGGGGTGTGCAGGAGGCAGCCAATCAATGATTCTCTCTCATCATTGATGTTTCCATCTCTATCTCCCTCTCCATTCCTCTCTGAAATCAATAAAAATATAATAAAAAAGAAAAAGATCCAAAGATGTAAAATAGGGCAATTTCATATAAAATCTAGATTCCTGGTTGGAAAAACTGGCAGATCTGGCTATGGAGCCATTTGGGGCTGCCAAGGGGCTGGGGGAGCCTGCTGGCCCACACCACCCACTGGCATTACCTGCTGGGCCTGAGGGCCAGTGGGTTTGAGAATGATGCTCCTGCTGCCTTTCTGCCTCAGTTTTCCCTTCCAGACGGTGTGAGGGGACCCAGCCCACCTTCCAGTGGGGCCCTCGACCTTTCACTTCTGCTTCTCTCACCTCCAGCCACACAAGTGGGCACCCCCTACCCCCCAGCTTTGCCCTTGCTGCCCCAACTCCAACTCAGAGAGGCTCTCCATGTGCCCCCAGACGAAACAGTGGCCAGGTGAAGTACTAGGTGCCACCGGATTTCAGCTTAGAACCCTATTTATGTGCTCACTATTGCCCCCAAAACACCGCAGGGCCCAAGGGACCCAGCTTGCTTTGTTCCCTGCTGTAGTCCCAGAACTTCATTTTTATTTGCTATTATTTAAAAAAAAGAAAAGTACTTACAGAGTGCCTTCTCTGCCAGGCTTAGTTCATATGCCTCTCACAATACCCCTATCCTGAGTGAAGCAATGCCAACGCACCCATTTTACAGATGAGGAACTGAGGCACAGATGGCTATGTAACTAGCCCAAGGCCCATAGCCAGTGAGCAGCACAGCTGGAATTTGAACCCAGAGTCTGGCTCTCAAGTTCTCTGGCAGCTGGTATTCCTTCACATACTGACTGGCTGAAGGAATGAATCGGCAAATGAATGAACGGGTGAATGCTTGCACATCAAGCTTGTAAACTGACCCTCTCCTGAGCACCCCTCAGAGGGGCCATGGTCAAAGCTGAGACCTTACAGCTGTGACGTGTCCCTGACCGCCCCCCCCCACCCCCGCCCTTGCTCAAAGCCACCCTGGATCCGGGCGGAGGCCACCGCCTGGGGTCTCAGGAGCACCCACAGCCTCCGAAGCAGCCGCCTGCCCTCCACACCAGCCTCCCCTGGCCTCCCGCGGCTCGGATCCTGCCAGGCGCCCGGCCCGGTCCTGCCACAGAAGTGGGGCAGCCTTGATTAGGCAGCCAGCGACGGGGAACGCCCCAGTTTGCAGTGGCTGAGTCATCCCAACATTTCTCCCGTGCTGAACCCCAGGGACGGATGGGGGGCCGCCAGGGAGCCCCCGCAAGGCAGGTCCCACTAAGTCACAATGCATTGCTTTATACATATTAACTCATGTAATCCTCCCAATAACCTGCTCGGTGGGTACTATTACTCTCCATTCTTCAGATGTGAAAATGGAACCACAGAGACGGTGAGCAACCTGCCTCGGGTCACACAGCCAGCGAGCGGCCAAGCTGGGATTTGAACCCAGGCAGCCTTGGCCCAGCATCCAAGCTCTTCTCTGACCCTCTGAGGGAGGCAGCTGGGAGCCCAGCGCCTCCAGAGTCACTCTCAGGTGCCCCAGCAGGTGGAATGTCATTAAAATGACTTCTTTGACCACTGGGCAGAGCACCTGACTCTGCAGCAGTTAAGACTTCAGACTCTGGCATCCCTTGGCCCTGGGTACGATTTCTCACTCTGCCCCTTACAAGCTGTGCAACGCCAGGCCGGCGAAGACCCCTCTCTGTGTCTTCGTTTCCCTCTCTGAGAAACTGGGCTCCGAGCACAGCCACTGCGCTCACAGGGGGTGTGAAGGTTAAAGACGTGAGGACATGCTTCGTGTGCTTACTCGGCACAGGGCCTGACACGGGCGCCAACTCCAAATACGTCGGAGCAGCCATTATTATGCCCCCGACACCCCCTCATTTGCCGATCACAGGGTTAATTGTAAGCGGCATTAAATTATACACACAGATGTGTCGACCTTGCTTCCCCAGAACCCCTAAATTTCCACCAACACTCAATTACCCACACGACAGCGCGACAACAGAGCATCTTCCCAGGCCCTCTCTGCCCCATCCCCCTACCCCTTCCACCCGCCTCCCTCCGGGGGTCCCACGCCTCGGGCTACGTCAGACACACAGCATCTCACGTACCAGCTCGCCAAGAAACAGGCTGTGACTGCCCTGATCCTGAAGATGAAGTAACACAGAGGTCAGCTAACCAGCCCGAGTGTGCACAGAAGAAGCAGGGTATGGGGTAGAAGTCAGAGCTCTGACCCGAAGCCAGAGGCCTAACCTCATTTTGCAAGCGAGAAGGTTTCCGCACAAAGAGGTGACAGGGCAGATGCGAGGCCATACAGAGAGGGGGAGAGGAAGGAGAGAATCGGGAAAGAAATGGGGATTTTCAGTTCCCCCAGTAGGAAGACCGGGGACTCCCAACCTTACTGCAAGGGGCTAACAGCAAAGATTAAAAAAAAAAATCTCAAAAGGCACAGGGACCACCCAGGGCGTTCTGAACAAAATCTGCCCGTTGGAAAGAAAAACGACATTCTGCGATTCGGCTCCAGTTCAGACGTTTTCGGGGGAGGAGGGTCACCGCAACCCAGAAGCCTCCCCAGAGTGGAATCCACGGGACCGAGAAGGACCCAAAAGGGATGCTAGACAAAAAACTGGAAGGATTTTCAGGTCTGGGACCCCTTTGGCCTCGGCAATTCTGGGGGTGCCTTGATTCCAGGAAAGAAAAGAGGGGATTCCGAGGCCAGGCCAAACACACCAACCCCAAGGTCCAGCCTGGACAGGCCTGGGGAGGGGCAATGGGGATCGGCAGCTCCTCAAGAGAAGGGGGTGGGGGCGGGGGCGGGGGGACAAAGAGACAAAAATAAAGCAATGAAAAGTCCAGGCCCTATCCGTGAGTCACTCCCACCCGCTCGCTAATTTTCGCCTTTGCAGAAGTGTAAGCCAATTGATTTTTTCATATTCCCCATGCACCCCCTACACACACACAACACTTCAGAAATATCAGCCAGAGACAAGACAGAAATGGTACCTCGGGACTCCCCCCCCCCCTTTTTTTGAGTGTCTTTTATTTCCTTAAAGCAAAAAAGAAAGGGAAAAAATAAACCCACATATTATACTCCGTACCCTTGCGCTTCTGAAAGGCAGAGGAGGTGACGAACTGAACCACAGGGCTAGAGACCCAGGTGTCACTACTTCCTGCGTATCTCAGCACTAAGACCTGCCCGCCCCTGGACTGTCCGTCGTCCTCGAAATAGGGTAGCGTGCACTTGAACCCTCAACTCCCATCTTCCCCAACCTGCGAAGCCGAGCAGCTTTCTGGTCCCAGACCAGGTGAGAAAATAGACAACATTTTAACACCGTTTGGGAAACTCTCGTACCCGGGTTCTCCCTCATACAGGAAAGGATGTGCCTTTGTCCAAGCACCCATGGCGGGCTTTTGTTAGCTTGGCACGTGGATCCTGTACAGGCACAGCAGTTATGCCTTCATCGCGTCCCCTCCTTTCCCCACTGAAGACGGAGCCACCCTACCTGGTGAGCAGGTGTGTGTGGGGGGAGTTCTCTCCAAATACCCCACCCCCGGCATCTTTTGCTGCACAGAAGGACAGCGCAAGGGCAGCCTGCACCCGCTTCCTTGCAAATTCTGGAAAAGGGGATGCCCACCACCAGAGGGTGTTCCGGGAGGCTGCCCTGGACGAAGAGAAGCCGGAGACTCTGGTTTCTCAGTGCCCTTGCCAAGCCCCCCCGCCTCCAGAAGCACGAGACCCCCCCCACACACAAAAAGAGGCCCGGCCTGCAAGGCGCCCGCCAAAGCCCACCGCACTCTTCAAGAACCTTCAGCTGGCTCCGAGTGACTCCACAAATGGAGCCTAATGCAGTCGGGTGGGGGAAATTGCTCTCAGCTGAAAACATTAAGCTTCGTCAATTATTGCCCAAACCTGCTGGGTTTATAAATATCCACTTTTATTTTTAGGGTTTTCCTCCCCACCCGGAACTCTCTCCATGCTCCCGCTCTATTTCCCCACGCACGGTCGAGATAGGTACTAAAGTCACGGTTAGCAGGTGAACGCAGGGCAGAGGGCGCCCGGGTGGAAACGTCACGCTGTGCCTCAGAGTCACGTCGTCCCTGCCCGCCCCTGCCCGCCCCTGCCCAGCCACCTCGCTCAGGCCATGTGGCAGCAGACATAATCAGCAGAGCCACAGGTCTCCTGGCGCCCGGATGCTGGAAGCGGCAGTTGGAAGTGTGCGCTGCGCTCTCACGCCTGTGAAATGAATGCTGCTCAATGCTGATCCCGAAGACAGGAGGGGAAACTGAGTCATCCTTGGGAATCCCTTTGTCCAGCAAAGGTGGAGCTACTCCTTGACCGGGCCGGGGTCCGGGAAATGCCAGGCAGAGGCGCACACCCTGTGCGACCCAGATACAGAAGAAAATGGGTGGATAGTGATGGCTCCCAAATCTCCCCCCTGACACCCAGGGAGCGTCTCCCTTCCACCCGCTCCCTGGGCCGCGGTCCCCGTGCTGGGAGAACGCCTCGTGTCTCCAAGTGGACACGGACGTGTGGAGATGCCCGGAATCCCCCGGGAAGCAGGGAAAAGGCAGGGCTCTGAGGGGGAAGACCAGAAGCCTGGTCAACGGACGACGATTTCTGTGCAGCAGGCAGGCACCTGGTTTTCAGGGACCCCCTCTTGGCACCCACCACAGGCCTAGATCAGGGGCTTGCAAGGAACCTTGCAGAAAGAGGGTTCCCTGGGGAGCCAGGCACACCACCCAGCATTGCCCCCCAGTGCCAAGCCTGGGCCATACCAGAATGACCCACCCCCCATCTCCCAAAGGGGGTGGATCAGGCCATCAAAGTCCACTGACATGACAGTCACCCCCTGGGGGGTCGATGTCACCAGCCCAGGTGGCAAGAATAGAAAAACGCATGAGCTCACCAGGCAGGCCAGGTCTCCCTCGATGTTTTGTTTGCCTGAGCCCAATTATACCAAGTCTCAGTGTGACAGAGTACGGCGGGTGGCAGCCCCCAAGGGGCTGGGCCCCATGAAGAAGTGCAGAGTCACGGTGAAGGTGCCCCCACCCCACCCCCACCCCGCGGCCCCGGGGACAGGGCAGAATAAAGCTTCTTGGAGAGGAAGAATGGAGACTTGGACAGACAGCAGGCAGCACAGGCAGCAAAAGATGCCCAGTGAAGGGCATCTTGGGGGGGGGGCAGGAGAGTCCAGCCAGAGATATCGGCCCAAATTGGTGGTGTCTGGGATTTGGGGGCGCAGGACGCAGCCACCCCTAGCCCCAGCTGCCTACCATCCTCAGCCAAAGTCTCAGCTGGCAGAGGAAGAAAAGCGCTGAAGGGCAGAAGGCAGGCGAGATTGGCAGGGGGAGGGGGTACAAAGGAAAGGGACCCTGGGAGGGGGAGGGGGAGCTATGCAAATGGCAGAATCAACTGGGTTCCTCAGCCATTAATAAAAGCTTCAGCAGCGGCAGCTGGTATCATCGGAGTAGCGGGGAGGGCTGGCTTCCTCGCCTGGAAGGCGGCTGGTCGGGGGAAGCAGTGTGCCCCAAACAAAGAGGGGCCCTCGTCCCCTGCACCCCAGGGCAAACTACAATGGGGGACATGGAAAGAAAGCCAGAACCCCAGCAATCAAAGTCTGGATGGAGGCCACTGGGGGCCCAGAGCGGGTGGATCCCTATCCTGGGGACCCTCCAGAACCCTTGGACTTTGTCCCACTTCGCACAGTCCTAGCGCCCAACCTGGACACCAGCCCCCCGGCTCCACCACCAGCCCCGCTCCCAGGCTGTTTGTCCAGGGTTGACTAGCGGCAGAAGGGCCCCATGCTCAGAGCGGGAACTCCCCCTGATGGAGACGGGGGGAGCCGGGGAATCCCAGCTGAGACCAGGAGCGGGAGGGGAGGGGACCCTCAGAGGGAGGCGCTGGAGAGGTTCGTTCATTTGAGGGACGGTCCCCAGGGGGTGGCTAAATCTGAAGAAGGGCTGCAGAGGAAGGGGCCTCTCAAACGCTGCATTTACGCAGCGACTAGAGGAGGCTTTGGAACCGGGAAAGGGTCACTTCGGAGGAGGTTCCAGATTGGGGGGTGTGGCTAGAATATCCAGTTTGCGGGGTGTTCCCTGATTTGAAAATTTTGAAGAGAAAGCGGTTGAAGGGGAGTTCCCCGATTTAGGGAGGTTCCGTGGGGGGGGGGGTAAGTTTCCTGGATTTGTGGGGGTAAGGACTAAGGGAGGGGTCCTGAATTTGAAAGGTTTCCATAAGGAGCAGTGAACTTGGCCGCAGCTTAGACGAAAACCCTTGAGCCAGGGCACGGACACTGGAACTCGGGGAGCCTCCCCTCAGGGCAACCCCCATCCCCCTCACGCCCCCTTCAACCCCGTTCCGACGACTCCGCCCCCCGGGATGACGTCACCGACCCTCTCCTCCCAGCCCCCAGGGGGCTCCAGCGGCGTGCAGAACCCCCGGGCGGGCGATGGAGGGGCGGCTTGTCCTCTCCCGGGACCCCCGGCGCCCAGGGGAGGTCGGGTGCCGGGCGCGCGCTCGTCTGCCCGCCAGAGTCCCTGGGGCTGGGGGCTAAGCCTCGCCTCGCCTGGGGGTCTGGAAGGGGAAGCCAGGGCGGCAGAAGGGTGGGGCAAGGCCAGGGTGATGGAGGAGCGCTCCCCTTTCAAAGGAGAGACGAGGCCGGGAAGGCGCTCGAGGAAGACGGCATTGAGTCGGGGGTCTCCAGGGGATGGGGACTGGAGAGGGAAGGCGTTGGGCAAAGCAGCCAAGCTGGACGCCGCTGCGGGTCCTCCCTGGCTCCCACCTGGAGCCGCCCGTCCCGGGC
>NW_005871389.1:88601-91221 GCF_000147115.1 Myotis lucifugus
CACGTGGGCGGCGGCGTTAGCGCGAGGGTCCGCTCTGATCACCGGTTGGCGCGTGAGCCCCAAGGGCTATTGGCACAAAGGTCATGGTGCTTTGCCATGCCCTGCTGGACTCTCCGCCAGGGCTCCCCAGTGCTCTTCGAATAAAACCCAGCCATCTCTCCGCATTTGCACCCACGACTCTGTCCCTAGAGCTCCACGCTCCAGACAAGCTGGCTCCTTAAACAAACTGCTCACTCCTGACTTAGGGACCTTGTCCGTGCTGTTCCTTTGTCTGAAATGGTTTTCCTCCAAGACCTCATTTTTGCTCAAATAGCAAGTCTTCGGAGAAGCCCTCCCTGACCTGGGCCACCAACCATCTCACGCTCCATTCTCTATCCATCATCCTGGTTTTATTCTGGTCATACTAGGATGTGACTCCATGGACTCTGGGATCCGTGTGTATTGGTTGAATGAATGAGGGAATGGATGAGGGATCATTTCCTGCAGAATAAACACTTTACAAACATTCTACCTAAGTATTGTCAGCTGCCCTGGAGTCAGGACAAACCACCACAGGAACCCCAGCTCAGGAACTTACTAGCTGTGTGGGACCCTGAGCCTGGGTTTTGCCACCTGCAAACTGGGTTTCCCTCTCTGGTTCTCAGTTCCCCATCTGTAAAATGGGCAAGGTAGCCCCCTGCTCACATGGAGAAAGTGTAAGGATGAATTGTGATAAGGTGCCTGCCTAGCCGTAGTTGATGCTTGAAAATGGGATAAGGAGACAAGACAAAAATAAAAATAAAAGGAAAGGATTACCACGGGAGATGTGAGTGCTCTGACACCAAACAAGATTGCACGTCGAGTCATTTTGTCCCACATGTTGAAAGAATTTTATTTCTTCAAGGTATGTATTTGGAGAGGGCCTCATACCCACAAAGGAACTCAAGTTTAGAATTTGAGGTTTTTTCTTCCAAAATCGTTGATTCATTCATTCCAGGCCAAAGATGCAGATATAAACAAAAGGCATTAACTGGGGAACGAAATGAGAAGGCGGAAGTCATAAATAGGAGGAGAGGAGAGAATGAATAATTGAACAAGGGACCTAAATTAAGCTTGGAGTTTCCCAGCGGCCAGTGCAGTGGCCAGGTTTGCAGAGCCTATTTTGTCCTTCCGAGCTCCATGACCTAGCCATCGGCAGTCTGGCCTCGGTTTTTGTCATCCGAGCAGTGGGGACACAGCCCCATTTTGAAGGATCAAGTGGATGGTCCCACACACTCTGAGCATGGCTTCTCTTACACAATAGGCGCTTGGGCCTTGCCTGCTCAATGGAGGCAGAGTGAAATGAGACTGCAGGCTGATGGATGTGGCATGAACCCCAGCTCTGCCTATTAAGGGGTAGAACCTTGAACAAGTCACTCTGAGCCTTACTTTTCCGGCCCTGGCTGATTTGGCTCAGTGGATAGAGCATCAGCCTGTGGTCTGAAGGGTCCCGGGTTTGATTCCCATCAAGGGCACATGCCTGGGTTGCGGGCTCAGTCCCTAGTAGGGGGCATGCAGGAGGCAGCCGATCAATGATTCTCTCTCATCATTGATGTTTCTATCTCTCTCTCTCTCCCTCTCCCTTCCTCTCTGAAATCAATAAAAATATTGAAGAAAAAATAAAAGAGGACAACCACATCTACTTGTTTCTTTCAAGCAACAAAGAAAAACGGGTGTAAATACGGTACAGTGTGTGCCTGGGAAACCCATCCCTTCAGGCCATTAATCTGTACCAGGCTGTTTTATGCTCTGGGACACAGAAATAAACAAAACAGGTTACACAAATTCCTGCCCTCCAGGGATTAATAGTCCAGGGGAAGAGATAGACAAAATCTCTTCTTCTTCAATGTTCCTCGCAAACATCAGTCAATCCAGCCTCAGCCTTTGCACTGGCTGTTCCCTCTGCCTAGGATGCTGTTCCTCCTGCTCTTTCCAAGGCTGGATGCTCCTCACCCTTCACCTTGGGACCAGATTATTTATTATCATTTGAGATGATTTTGTATTTTGGCCAGTTTGCTTAGTTTCTGTCTGTCTCCCCACTCTAGCTGGGCCTCCGTTTGCCCATCTATAAGTGGGAAATAGAAATAGTCTCTATCTCCTAGGGTTGTTGGGGGAGTGGAGTGAGCTGCATAACGCCACGCACCTGGCACCAGGTATAAACTCAAGAAAGACTTGCTTGATAAATGCGGCCAGTGTCAGTGGGAAAGTCAGGATGGCTGGCCAGGTGACCATAAAGATCAATAGAAGGAGAACAGAACATTCTAGTCTGATATTGTGCTAGCCTCCGGGCAGCTCCAGGAGGTCAACAAGTGTCAGAAAGGCATTAAGGATTCAGTCACACCAAACCAAGACGTCCTGCAAGCCAGAGCTTGAAGAGAACCAAGGAGAGAATGGTCTCCCTGGGGGGCATGGCCGAAACCTCAAAGTTCCACACTGCAAAACGCTGGGGTCGGGAGGGGGCTCTGGGTCCGCCAACCTCTGCACCTGGCCAGCAGTGGGGGTAGCTCATTGTTCCTTGGGTGAAAAGTTCAGTCACTGGTCATTTCCATCTTCTGCTTGGGGTGGGGAACTCTCCCTGGCTCCCAGCCGGCGGCCTCCTCCT